>NW_025934156.1:0-3729 GCF_000764305.2 Hyalella azteca | reverse complement strand
AGATAACAGGGTCTGGCGGTCTGGGTGCAGATAACAGGGTCTGGCGGTCTGGGTGCAGATAACAGGGTCTGGCGGTCTGGGCGCAGATAACAGGGTCTGGCGGTCTAGGTACATATAACAGGGTCTGGCGGTCTGGGTGCAGATAACAGGGTCTTGCGGTCTGGGTGCAGATAACAGGGTCTGACGGTCTGGGTGCAGATAACAGCTTATCTGGCGCTGGAGAACAACGGCTCACTGTTCAGTGCCGCGGTCTTGGATGTCGCTTGAGCGTGCCATGCTGCTGTAGCACGTGAATGACGCTTGTCAGCTTGATCGTTGTCAGTAGGCTTGATAACTGGTGATAACGATACTCTGCAGAGACGTGCAGGCTTGATAAGTGGTGATAACGATACTCTGTAGGGCGGTGCAGGCTTCTCTGCACCTAATGAACTTGCGGAGCGACAATTAGAAATGCAGCTCCGAGGCGTGAAACATAGAGATTATATATAAACTATTGCTTCACAGACATGAAGTGAGCTATTCTAGCGCAATAATTTTTTTTCTAGATGATGGTGAGTAAATTATTTCGAGAAACAATACTGACTAGGTTCAAGAATAATATCCTTAATAATTTAACAAATGAATGTAGCTTTTGTACTATTCTAACCCAATTTTATGAAGTTTTTACGTGAAAATGGACAAGCTGGCATGGCTACCGAAGTCTCGCTTTGTCGCCATTGTAGTTCCACAAGGTCGATACGATAACCGACCGCGAAAATAGTGTCCTGTATTGTCACAATTCGTTTCTATGGTAAATTGTGTAGCCGAGTAAGTCGAGCGATCGGCGGGGCAAACGTGGCGTCTTCGGGCAGAGTTTTGGCGGGAGGGCGAGCGCGTGCTTTATCTTACGGAACTGCGGACACGCTTCGTACAGGCGTTCATGGCTGGCCGTATAGCGCCGCTCAAATGCCCGCGCTATGGTCATCACAACACAGGGGGGACAGGTGAAGAGGAACGAGAGGGGGGCGATAAGCTGGGGGCACTAGGGAAGAAGTAAGTCAAGGGTTCATATGGGAGGAAGTACCTCCTCTGTAACGTTTACATAGGCGAGCATGTAGTTGATAAAAGGCAACGTCGATTTCTAGTGAAGTATGATATCTTTTAAACATAAGACAGATGATTTAAAAATGAAAGCAACAACTGAAATAGTGCCTCACGTAACTCTGCATACAATATGTTGATTGTGATTTTATAATTAATCTCTATGCCGATTAATTTCAATTTTTAACTTAAAGATTACATCGAAATTGATAGCGAACATTAATTATCGATAGAAACTACGAGTACAGAATTTCTGAGTACAATTAGTATAAATGTACAATTTAAAAATATGCATTGGTAACTTGGCGCACTTCTCAATCAATTTCTCTAAACGTATGAAATCTCCATATCAAATAATTACTCATGAATATATCATTTATGGATATTTTTTATGAATCCAAAACAATGAAGTCGTTATGGGATCCCGTGTTTTAATTATTTAGTTTAATTGGAAGCTCAGTTGCTTCTTGTTACTATATTGTGTTCAACCTACGTTCCAGTGACGTCTGTGCCATGGTAAGGCTACAGGAATGAGGGTATAGCGTGTACAAGCTACGGTCCCGCGACGTCGTTGCCAGGTTGCGTCAACAGAGATGAGGGTCTAGCGCTGTCTCTTATACACATCTAGATGTGTATAAGAGACAGNTCCCGCGACGTCGTTGCCAGGCTACGTCAACAGAGATGAGGGTCTAGCGTGTCCGAGCTACGGTCCTGCGACGTCGTTGCCAGGTTACGTCAACAGAGATGAGGGTCTAGCGTGTCCGAGCTACGGACCCGCGACGTCGTTGCCAGGCTACGTCAGCAGAGATGAGGATATATAAGGCCTCCTATAGTTACGGCAACGTGGGTCGCCTGATGAATGTCGATGAAATGGGGTGCTATGATTTATCTTTTGCCATGTGTAGAATTTTTATGTGTAGAATTCTTATTCAAACACAGGAATATCTCAATGAAGCTTTAAAACTTTATCATTTATTATTTTATTTTATTGTGTTGGAATCGCAATTTAATCGGATATATAATTGCGGTCAACTTAGGTGAACATTGTAACGATATTATATAAGAATAATCAGCAAAATTGATATCATACAAGGCATATATGATGGTATTAAATACGCGCTAAATGTGAACTTTAGAAGTGCCTTAATTAAGTTAGGACCGTGTAACTTTGAATAACTCGACTTTCGATGTTCATGTGTTCTAATCGCTGAAACTAGCGTTGTCGCTGCAACACATTTCTGCATAACACTACAAGGAATTGAATCCAGGTTACATATTTGTTCTATTGTGATGTTATCTATGAGATTATGACGATCTAATTTAATTTTGTGTTCATGTTACATCGATTGGATCAGAGGCTGTATAAAAACAGTATAGACATAGACACATAGTATAAACGGTATATAGAGACACATATATCGTTAGCGACACAGTTGAACGGTTTAACGTATATTGAGTGATATAAAAACTTCACATGTATTGAAGTAGACAGGGTTTACATGAGATACGCTTTACACGTAGATAATCCATATCAGAAATCTTTAGACGGTTAACTTTACGAGACATGATGTACTAACGTGGTAAGGTGATAGTCGCATCGAACATTTTTTGAGAGCTTGGATAAAATTCCGTACAATAATTTTCGCAAATGCTTGAGTATAAATTTATTTGAGCCTGCGTGGTTGGCTGCAGTATTCAAGGGCGTATTAAGTATTTTTTTTTATTTAGATTTCGCAAAAACGCATAAATTTATTTTGTCAATTTATGAATAAGAATAAAATATTAAATATTGAATGATTGTGCTGCCTTACAGATCGTGATAGCCTTGGATAAGATTTTTTAAATAAGTTAAAATAAGTATAGCTTTATCCTAATTGCAGAGGATATTCTCATTTGCATTTAGGTGGCTCTCTGATGTTACTGCGCATTCTCTTCAAGATTTCGAAGAAACTCATTCATCATGGGGAAATCTGTAACAGAAAGTTTAAGCCTTTTTAATCAAAAAATTTAGGTGCAAGGTTACGACGAACATTTGCAAGTTTTGCACAAACGATCAAATATTGAATATAAACCTAATAAGCTAACACGATCTTGATGAATATAATTTGGTCACAGAAATTTTTTCGGCTACCCTAAACCTTTTCACAACTCCAATTTTCGCTGGATGCTCTGTGTTTTGTTGTATAGGGCATCTTTCGACCTTTTTACATTTTTATTTCACATGAAACCTCATTTATAGAGTTAGATATGGCAGAACACTCGGAATGTAACGTAACCTTCTCATGCTTATTTTTTTCCCCAGCCACTTCAAAGCCGCTATCTCTAGCAGAAATTCGGTGGTTTCGATGATTTCATTTACCAAATCTATAGTTCCACTTTTTGTTAATAATATCATGCTCAGCGGTCGTCAATTTTGAATCTAACTTGCATAAATGAAAAACTTCCGTCTAACTATAAAAATGTTTACCGAATTATACAGTAATATGCATAATAGGGCTAAACAACCATTTGTAATTTGTAAATTCTTGTGCTTTCATAATCAAGGCACATGGAAAATTGTCTTGGAATATTTCACGTGACAAATATTTACACACGCAATAGCTAACATCTGATAGCCCTTGCTCTTGCAACACCATTCACTGTCAAACC
>NW_025934155.1:31385-31972 GCF_000764305.2 Hyalella azteca | reverse complement strand
ATAATTATTATTATTAAATTTTTAGTATATATTCATATGAGATCTTCATGCTCTATAAGAATAGGAAATTTATAAGAAATTATTTTTTAAAATTATTATTATTAATTAAATTTATAAGAATTTCATAAGCAAAATTACGAATATATAATTTTCACAGGTAAGAATTTCGTCCAAAAAAAGGAATTCCAGTCTCAACAAACACCAATTCCAGTTTCGCCAAACACGAATTTCAGTCTAAAATCACGAATTTCAGTCTCAACAAACGCGAATTTCAGTCTCAACAAACACGAATTTCAGTCTCCACAAACACCAATTCCAGTTTCCCCAAACACGAATTTCAGTCTACACAAACGCGAATTTCAGTCTCAACAAACACGAATTTCAGTCTCAACAAACACCAATTCCAGTTTCCCCAAACATGAATTTCAGGCTACACAAACACGAATTTCAGTCTCCACAATCACGAATTTCAGTCTCCAAAAACACGAATTTCGGTCTCCAAAAACACGAATTTCAGTCTCCAAAAACACGAATTTCAGTCTCCACAAACACGAATTTCAGTCTCCACAAACACGAATTTCAGTCTC
>NW_025934155.1:2358-30357 GCF_000764305.2 Hyalella azteca | reverse complement strand
GTGAGTAACGACCAACGAGTAAGCGTCGATATTGACCAAAATTGATAATCAATTACGGTATTAAATACTAAGAGTCTAAGACAGTAAGTTGTGAATTATGTGATATTTTAATTCTATAAAAATCAACTAATACATGAATAACTTACCAATCATCGCCATATGTATCAGTTATGAAGGCTAAAACGGCCGCTAACAGTTCATCGACAGTGGAGCCTTCGAAGTTCAATGCAAATTTTTTGGTGCTAGTGTATTTTACCTTTAGCTTCATTTTGTCTTCTGACTTTGTAAATAAATTAAATTGTTTCTTCTGTATTTTAACTCGCCATTAAATAATATTTTTCTGCTCAATGGCACGAGCCTATTTTATTTCAGACAGAAAAACGAGTTAGCACAAAGTTTATTTCGTACGATGAGAACAGGCCTATCCAGGCCTATTTATTTAATGCCGAAGATACTATACTAACAGCAATTTAACTCAAGTCACGCTACCGCCGTTTCCCGCAACGTTCGAGTGGCGAACAAATGATCGGTCAGATACTGCGGATGTTTAACTTCCGCAATACAGCTATAGCTAAATTTTTGTAACAAGAGCTTCAGTGCTACTTCCTTCAACACATGGATACGAGGCGAAATAACACATGGATAAAGAATAACACATGGATAAACGGAGGAGTTGAGCGAGAGCTTGTTTTCGTCCCCCGATTGCGAGATTCATGAATCGTGTATAAAATTTCACGATATAATCTTAATCACAATTTCTTTAAGATATTACGATTATTAATAAATTATGTATGTTAATAAATTATAAATATAATTACCTTCATCATGAATATCCAGGCTCATGAATATGCATGAATTTCCATGTCCTCCGGCAATCTCCACTTCAACAGCCGCCAGGATATCCCTCTGGAGATCTGTTTCCTTTGTCTATGGGTTTCCACAAGCGTTTAAGTTACTGTAAATAATTTTTATTATGTTTCGGAGACTGGTTTTCCTGGGAACAAAATATATAATGAAGAGGAAACCATTAATAGAGTATTTCGTAGAGGAGAGGAAGAAGACACAACCTACCCCTATGACAGCCACGGGGTAACTGAGGCTGGCGGAGGTCGAACGCAACCAAAAGTCAGATTTCCTGGCACGATCCCAAATAAAAATATATTTTTATGAGAATATATTCATGTTTAGATGATTAACATAGCGATAATTATTTGTGAATATCATTAGAGATTATTTGTAGCTTGGATCTAGGATGATAGATGATCTAGATCTGATGCTAGACCGTTTTTACTAGAGAGTGGGTGTGAGAGGGGGAGGGGGGGCCGCCACCTAGTGCGTTTAAAGGGACAACGCGTGACGTCATCCCATCTTTACATGAACATTGATATTAAAATTTGAATATATTTCGCGACGTGAATAGGCCATTTATTCATAAAAAACAAGGGATCTTAAATGTATTTAAAGACAATTACTATCATGAACCTGTGAAAGATGTTTACAGTTGCAAGTTTATAGTGAATAATGTTACATCCTTGGAATTTGAATATTCTCAACTTCATATGCGTATAAAACCATGAATTCCTTCATAAATTATATTGTAACACAAAATGCAATATAGAACAAAATATAATAAAAGACATAACAACACAACTGTGAAGATTTCTTTAATAATTACTCTAATTTCAAGCTGAATTTTCATCTCATGTACTTATTTAAGATTGATGAATTCTGGGAAGTTTTTCCGTTCAAGTCTACGGGTTTTATACCGAACATTTAATTAACATTCAAGAAAGTTTTATTGGCAACTTTTTGAAATTTTGTATTTTCAAGAAGAAAGGACTAAAAAAGCTTCAGGGTGAAAAGGTTACCTAAAACTGTATATATATTAAGTGAAAATGGCGAATAAAAAATCTATAATATATATATAGGCTGAATACGAAACTCAGTTTTCCTTTGTTGACCAAATACGTAAATTTTTTCAAACTCATTCTGAACATTTAGAGAGAGGGATTAAAGAGAGAGGGATAAAGAGAAAGGGATGAAGAGAGCGGGATAAAGAGAGAGGGATAAAGAGAAAGGGATGAAGAGAGCGGGATAAAGAGAGAGGGATAAAGAGAGAGGGATAAAGAGAGAGGGATAAATAGAGAGGGATAAAGAGAGAGGGATAAAGAGAGATGGATAAAGAGAAAGGGATGAAGAGAGAGGGATAAAGAGAGAGGGATAAAGAGAGAGGGATAAAGAGAAAGGAATACAGAGAGAGGGATAAAGAGAGAAGGATAAAGAGAGAGGGATAAAGAGATAAGGATAAAGAGAGAGGGATAAAGAGAGAGGGATAGATAGAGATGGATAAAGATATAGGGATAAAGAGCAAGATAAAGAGAGAGGATGAAGGCTGAAGAGAGATGGGGATCTAATGGGATAAATTACAGCGGACGTAGACCGTCCCCTAGGGACGTGGAGTAGACTGGTAGAATTATTCTACTTTGACATGTAAAGTAGACTGCCTTTGATGGATGCCAGCCACGGAGCTGGTGGATGAGGCGAGGATTAAGTGGATGAAATCATAAATTAATGGAGGAACGCGAGGTGGATGAAGTGGACGTGTGGTGGATGAAGTAGACGTGTGGTGGATGAAGTAGACGTGTGGTGGATGAAGTAGACGTGTGGTGGATGAAGTAGACGTGTGGTGGATGAAGTAGACGTGTGGTGGATGAAGTAGACGTGTGGTGGATGAAGTAGACGTGTGGTGGATGAAGTAGACGTGTGGTGGATGAAGTAGACGTGTGGTGGATGAAGTAGACGTGTGGTGGATGAAGTAGACGTGTGGTGGATGAAGTAGACGTGTGGTGGATGAAGTAGACGTGTGGTGGATGAAGTAGACGTGTGGTGGATGAAGTAGACGTGTGGTGGATGAAGTAGACGTGTGGTGGATGAAGTAGACGTGTGGTGGATGAAGTAGACGTGTGGTGGATGAAGTAGACGTGTGGTGGATGAAGTAGACGTGTGGTGGATGAAGTAGACGTGTGGTGGATGAAGTAGACGTGTGGTGGATGAAGTAGACGTGTGGTGGATGAAGTAGACGTGTGGTGGATGAAGTAGACGTGTGGTGGATGAAGTAGACGTGTGGTGGATGAAGTAGACGTGTGGTGGATGAAGTAGACGTGTGGTGGATGAAGTAGACGTGTGGTGGATGAGGTAGAGGTGTGATGGATGAAGTAGACGTGTGCTGGATGAAGTAGAGGTGTGATGGATGAAGTAGAAGTAGACAAGCGTTAATTTCAGCCTTGTTTAAAAATCAAAAGGTTATCCTTTAATTATTGTTTTAAAATACTTTTCATGAATGCTATAATATTTTATTTCAAGCCATTCATTACATAAATAATTCCAAACAATTTATTAAAAATAACTAGAACATTTATACACAGCCCAGCGAAACACGGACATTTTATACTGTATATAGAACAGTACATACTGTAAATAGAACAGTTTATACTGTATATAGAACACTCTGTACTGTATATACAACAGTTTATACTGTATATTCAACAGTTTATACTGTATATTCAACAGTTTATACTATATATAACAGTTTATACTCTATATAGAACAGTTTATACTGTATATAGAACACTATGTACTGTATATACAACAGTTTACACTGTATATACAACAGTTTATACTGTATATACACAACAGTTTATACTGTATATACAACAGTTTATACCGTATATACAACAGTTTACACCGTATATACAACAGTTTATACCGTATATACAACAGTTTATACCGTATATACAACAGTTTATACCGTATATACAACAGTTTATACCGTATATACAACAGTTTATACCGTATATACAACAGTTTACACTGTATATACAACAGTTTATACCGTATCCAGAACAGGTTTTCCTAGAGGATGTAAACTAGCGCAGTGCTGCACTAGAGGATGTAAACATAATGCGGTAAATGAAACAATTTGTAAAACATTTTTTTATAAGGCATTCCGTGTACAAAGTAATACATGTGCTGTTCTGTGTAGATGAGAGTACATTTAATACAAGACACAGCTTCCTTGCTTCCATTAGAAATGAACGGCTTTCCCTCCTTCCATTAGACAGTTTGTCCATTACTAAATAATGGGATATATATTTCCTAAATAGTCATTTCAACATTTAATAAAAAATAATAGCAGTTTTTCCTTTTATATTGAATCTAATTTATGATTAGCTCCGTTTCTTTCATATTTTCAATAGATAATGGATTCCAATATCACATTAAATATTCCAATATTATATTTAATATTCCATTCTTATATTTAAATATCTTTATTAAAAAACCCCACAATAAAACTCTAAACTGCACCCAGACATAACAAGTGTCATGCATTCAGAGAAATAAGTGAGTCTAAATGACCCATTTAGATGAGTCAGTATTACCCACAAATGAAGCAAGTGAGTCTAAAAAGTGCATCGCTTTTCTATACGTGATTGACTCATCTAAGTGGGTCACCCAGACCCACTTATTTGTCTTAATGTAATGATAGTGAGCTAAATATGCGCGCCCTCATCATACGCAACGCGGCTTAAATTCGAAATGAAAAATACAAATTCATATTCAAAATAAATTCAGCAGAAAAACAAAACACGAAGACGCTACGCCCACAAAGAGAATTCTCCCCCCCCCCCAAAATATATTTCCTTTATAATATGAAACATCTTAAAGACAATTTGTCCACTACTTTTAGTGAAAAACAAATATTTATAGAGATGTCTTCACGTTTGTATAACATAATTCATGAAAATTCATCAATGGAAAAATCCCAAAAAGTTTTTTCGAACTAAATTTAGAAGATGCACCAAGCTTTATCACTTCTGAGAAAGTCATAATATGGACAATAATTCAGCTTGCACTGAGAGAAATAAGTATGTCTTTGTTCAAACAGAGATGCGGCTTTAGTCCATGTAATGCTTATCCTGACCCAGTTTGGCCCAGCAAAAATGCATACCGGTGCAAAAAGTGTGTCAATATTGGGACAATATTTCTTAATGCTTCCTTGCATCTTAATAAAAAATTTCATGAAATTTAAATATAACGGAAACCAGGACCCGACCCCGGACCTCTCCGGGGGGGTTGTCGGGGTCGACCAGGAAGGCCTGGTCCCAGACCCCCAAGTCCAGGATCCCCGAAGGGGTTAAGCGGGTCTTGCCCGGGAGCAAAAGGGTTGAAGGGATCGCGCATAGGCCCAAATGGGTCATTCGTTGGATAAGGAACCCCAGGTCTCAGGGGATTAGGGGGTTGGTTGGGGATGTCTCCTCCATAGAAGGGGCTATCGGGGTCCCTGTAAGGGTTAAAAGGCTGTGCAGGGTCCGGCACGACAGGGTATGGGCCGATGGGCTCAGGGTTGTAAGGGTACCCAGGATTCAGAGGACCTGTAGGATAAATCCTCGGATGTGGAGGAGGATAATCGATCAACATAGGGTCATGCCATCCAATGTTGTAGGATTTCTTCTGGATGTATCTTTCTTTATACAACTTTTTCCATTGCTGCATTTCAGTACGATTTGCAGGAGGTGCCCCTAGGTCCCTCCTGTACAGATGGTGCCAAAGGGCATCATCGGAACAAACATCATACAAACGTCGACATGTTTGTGACACGCGCAATACACTGTTTACGTCAAGCAGGCCTAGGATGGGCAGTAAAATCTCAAATGGTAAACCAGCAAGATGGAAAGGAGATGGGAGTCCTAGAATCCTGTGAGCAGCAAGTTGCAGGGGGACAAGCAAATCGTTACGTAACTTCTGTGCAAGCTTCGGAACATTACGGAGTGCTTCTATTTTCATAGGAACATTTTCAGAGAATGTTGCTCCTTGTTCCACAAAATCAAAAATGCTAACCTTGGTGCTTATTTCTATGTCTTGATTTGGGAAAGACACAAGTATTTGTTTAAGGTCCCCCATGGTGACCAAGACTAGAGTGCATTCAAAGCCAACAAAACTTTTGTGGGTGTACTGCATACTGGCCACCATCGCATCCCACCCCACAGGAGGGATAATAGCAGTTGATTTTTTCATATCCGGATCTGGACCAGGTTTTGCATTAGATTGTCCCAAAGTGGATGGCAAAAATCCGCACTCAGTCATGGTTATGTGCGACAACAGGTTAATAAGTTGGCTGGCTGACTGCGGCTTGCAGGTTGCCAGCAAGTGAGTCAAGTTCTCCGGCACCGCCACAGCCATGCCGCTGGCATCCGTCTTGACATCCAGCAGCAGGCTGGGTGAAAACTCAGGAGGTTTTGATGTGTCACCTGTAAAATGAGAACAACTTAATACTGATTGTAATTGTATTAATTAAATATGTTGAACTAATGATGGAGAAGGTCTCCATAACATTTTTAATGAAGATACAGTAAATGTAGTTTGCACGTTTCTTGCTTTAAATTCCTGGTGAACTTCAGACTATTTTCAATGGTTTCATAGTGATTGATGGTGAACATTTTTGCAGTTTATAGTAATTAATAACAAAATGGGAGAAAAAATAATTAAATTTTATAATAAGAGTCAGAAATCAAAACAAATGGACATTTCAAAATAGATTTAAATTACTTTCATTGAATAATATCATTGAATAATAAAATAAATTAAATTTTTTAGTTATATCATGATAATTAGATACTGTAACTAAAATATTTACACTGGTATTTATCTTAAATCCATTGCTAAAAAATATAATAACATAGCTTATACATGCAAGTGTCCAAGCTTCAAGTATCAGTGATATTTGTTGATGTAAAATGATTTTATGAGTTTATAAATTTAAATAGATATTAAATTCATTATTAATTAAATTTATTATTAATGAGCCACATGACCTTATGTGGTGCAGTAGAGTGCCACAAAAACAAAAAAACATTTCAATTCTCACTGCAAATAATACAGCCAATAATAAATAATAGAAACACTATCAATATTCATTGAAAAATAAGAACATGATAAGAAAAATTGTTCATTAAAAAAGTAAATGAAGCATTGACATTACCAGAGCAAGCCGCAGCTGCAACAGGGAGGCCGCCGTCTCCCGAGCTGCTCTTGCTTGTACCTGCGTGTAGGCAAAAAAGTATTTACTTAATTATATGTATAATTATATATATCTTATTTATATATCCTATATCCTCTTGTTTCATACCTATTTATAAATGGCTGAGATTTTGTATTTCAACATCTTTAAAAGCCTACACTGCAATGAGAAGACTGACAATGATTATGAATATATATACTAGATTGCAAGGTATAAATTTTTTCATATAAAGATTTGTCTCATATTAGTGAATGTTTTCTGCGATTGCATATTAAATGGAATATAACACAGTGAGAATTTTTTGTACAAACATTTTTCTGTGTCAAATTTAGTTGAGAATCATTTTTACCAGCACTTGCACCAGCAGCACTTGCACCAGCAGCACCAGCAGCACCAGCATCAGCAGCACTTGCACCAGCACCACCAGCACCAGTTGCACCAGCAGCAGAAGTGATGTGAATAACCGAGAGCAGGTCGGAGGGCACTACCCCGGCCTCAGCAAGTGTCATGTTTGGACCCAAGGGGAGAGGGTCTCGGCCATTGAGGCTGAGCGCGATGTTCCCACTGGAATAGGTACATATAGAATATTAAAATTTACCTTTATAAATAAAAAAATATAGGAAAATATATGCACTCAATTAGGCTGAACTGAGGACAATCTAATGTAAAGATTTTTCTACATTGAATTATTGCTGAGTGCTGACTGTATTAAAAAATATACATATATCTTGAGCATTTATTTCAATTATTTTTGTTACATTTTTACTCCCATAACATTTAAAAATAATATTGTATACTCAGAGACTCTACAAAACAAGCCATACTAATTTTTTAGAGAAAAAACACCCATTAAAAAGTTATCTGTGCATTACTAGGTCATACAACTTGTTAAATTCAGGACCTTTTATAATGCAATGATATAAAAGAATTCACCACCAGATATCTCCTTCATGTCAAAATCCATTTAGAGATTTTTCTGATTTTATGTAAATTCTTGGATGTCATTTCAGCAATTTTTGTCATCATTGCTATAGAAATATACTCTACAAATTTTACGTAGTCATTTTAGGTTAGCCCCTACCTAAACTTTACATTTAGCATCAATTTCAACTTTGGTATTGAATTGACATATTAATTTAATTTCAATATGCGTTTGTTTTAATTTTGAATAATTTAGCTTCCCAACTTGAAAGTACCTACTAGCATTACAAGCCTGGCAATTTATGAGCATATACATTAATTAATGAAATACATCAATTGTACTTGTGACTGTTGTGAGTTTTGATGAAAAAATTTCATTGCCAAATCCTTTTTGGTAAATTCATAAATTTCATTTAAAAATTTTTTTTTGTTTGGTAAAAAGAATTGCCAAGTGCAATTCTTCAAAATATATAAGAAAACAACTGAAACTTGTTTTTTAGAGGCTGGCACTATATTATAGTATAGTAAGTACTAAGTAGTTCAAAATTTAAAAAAGTTCTATAATATTTAAAAGTTTAAATAACTGCCCAAATTTGAGGCCTTTGGATTTTATGAAGCCTCCATGATGATGATATAAGTTTATCTGGATTAAAATATGCACATAAATTTGTATAGGGTAAACGCGGTATATTCCGACACATTAAGTAAGGACGCATCGAGAAATAAAAAACTATGAAAAAATAACCGTATGCGTTACTCGAGTTCTGTTTGTTTTATGTGACTCGCAAAACACCGTACTACGCGCCTGCAACGATGAAACGTCACAAAATGTTGCCATATTTATTTAAAAGCCTTTAGAATGCAAACCTACCAAATCCCTATATTCTGACACTGTATGTGGCAATATTCGGCATGTGGTGAGGCGTATTCCGTCCACGCTTCACATTCTACTGATACGTAATGCCATCATCCACGTGTTCAAATTCCGTTTGCTGTGTGAGCTGTATTGGAATACAACACGGCTTTAAATTAGAACACAAATGAATATTGAACACTACTTAATTACACTTTTAATTAACAACTATTAAGCTTTTAATTTAGCAAATTTTAATTTTTGTACATAGCTTGGAACGATCTGTGTGTATCCAATTCAAGTTGTGACAGAATTAGTTTTCATGTGTCTAAATCCATTTCTCAACTTGATCATCTATTAATTTATTTACCACTTGAATTCAGCAAATACAAGTATACTTAGAGGATTCCTAATATATTCACAGACGTATTTAAAAGTCTCAAACCATAATATTCTTCCTATACAAACAGTTATTCACTATTTGGTAGAGCAAGGTCAACTGTCAAATTTGACACATTTTTCGATGATCTCACTGAGTAGCGTGCATTGTCTCTCTTTGGATTTCAATATTTTCCTGCTAGATGGCCAAGACCTAGTGTTTTGGCATTAGTTTGACGCGCAAATGTGTGACGTCACCATTTCAACCAACAACAAACGCATGGAACTAAAACAAAGCTTAATATAAAGGAAAAACTAAAGAGGTGATGGAATTACTCACGATCTCGGAATATACCGCGTTTACCCTAGTTCAAAATTTAAAAAGTTCTATAGTATTTAAAAGTTTAAATAACTGCCTAAATTTGAGGCCTTTGGATTTTATGAAGCCTCCATGATGATGATATAAGTTTATCTTGATTAAAATATGCACATAAATTTGTATACCAATGTAACATCAAAGAATTCACATGCAGTTTTTGGTGGCTAGCTAGACTTGAAAATTGGACAAAAGCCACCCATTATTTTTGCAAAACTAAATAAGCTGGCAGGCCACTTCACAGTCTTCACTCATACTGATAGACCTCTGTTTGTCCCATAATTTAGCCAGTGGGAAATAATCAACTGGCACATTCTTTTCAACAACTATAAAGACATTAAAGAGTATATTTTTTATCTTAATGCACAGGATTGGATTTTCCTGCTTGTTACAGGAATTTCACACACCCAATTTGACCCAAATTTTCCAAAACAATTGGAATCTTGCAGAAGTTGCAGCCCAATTGTGCACTTTTGTTAACAATTAGATACAAGCCTTAAGCCTACAATGTATTTAATCTAGCAGGAAGTTTTGCTCAATAATGGTGGAAAAGCTCTACTGGTATTTGTGAGAATTGTAGCTCAAAAGAAGGATATATATATATTCCATGGCTAATTTCTAGTGGCTATGTCAGATATTCCAATTCGGTTTGACTTAATTAAAATATGACGTTTGCAGCGGTTTGCTAATACTTTACAATTCAGGTCAGAAGAACATGCTTGAATATTATGATGAAAAAATTTACATATATTTTTGTTAATAATTATGCATTTAAATCTGTAACTTACTCATCAAAAAATCTTTCTAGCCTAACTACTAAGTCACCGTGAGGAACGAGTAACGACCAACGAGTAAGCGTCGATGTCGACCAAAATTGATAATCAGTTACGCTGTTACGGTATTAAATAATTAGACGGTAAGTTGTGAATTATGTGATATTTTAATTCTATAAAAATCAACTAATACATGAATAACTTACCAATCATCGCCATATGTATCAGTTATGAAGGCTAAAACGGCCGCTAACAGTTCATCGACAGTGGAGCCTTCGAAGTTCAATGCAAATTTTTTGGTGCTAGTGTATTTTACCTTTAGCTTCATTTTGTCTTCTGACTTTGTAAATAAATTAAATTGTTTCTTCTGTATTTTAACTCGCCATTAAATAATATTTTTCTGCTCAATGGCACGAGCCTATTTTAGGAGACCACGCCAAGGAGGAGACCACGCCAGGGAGGAGACCACGCCATGGAGGAGACCACGCCAAGGAGGAGGATATCACGTCAAGGGGGAGGATATCACGCCAAGGAGGAGACCACGCCAAGGAGGAGACCACGCCAATGAGACCTCTCTAAAGCAGGGTAACGGTACTGGGTGCTAATCACACCTGGGGCCTGTCACGTCTTGCATACGATGTTGCTAAATCCACCAAGACCACACCCTGGTCAGGTAGTTAGTGTTCATCAGTGCTCAGAAAATGACACCTTTTTTATACATAATTACATATACATCTGCCACAGGACGGACAGCCCTGCTCTGTTCCATCTATTCTTGAAAGTTCGATCAAGACGCGGCAGCCGTTTCCATAGCAGTTGATCACAATAGAGCTTTTACTTTAAATATTATACATACTGTATGTGACACAGTAAGACAACACAATTTCCAATGTATCGCTACATAATTTCTTTGAATGTAGTGAATTAAAAGTTGAGTCTAACATATCATTAAATAAAGAGTGCTTTCTTTGATAAATCAGTAAGTACCTCAACTTTTTTTAACAATCATAAAAATTTTTTAAATATGAATGAAGTGGCGTATTTATGAAACAGGGCACAGAACACAAATTTAATTCCTTAATTCCTCTATGATTCATCATTTAACCATTCACCTATTATTCATCATCCTGTCCTGAAATCAGGAAAAATATGTGATGAAAAAATCGCAATTCCATAATCTTTTAGGAGATGAATGGGCTAGGGGATAAGGAGATAATTGGTCCGTCCCCTCAGTATAGGTCCATCGCATAATGAAGTTCCGCATCGTAAGAACCGTCATCAGCTAGGACGAGATCTTCGTCATAGTCGAGGTTTTCCTCGATGACATCGTCATAGACGACATAGAGCTCGTCATCGTCATAGTTTTCTTGGGTCATACTTTCCAAACTCGCTAAGTGAACGTAAGTATTTACGCTCAATTTTCTTGTCTATGATTGGTGGATTTGGCTTGAAAGGCCGTCAATGATTGGCTGATGAACTTACGATCTCTTAACTTTTTTTGAAAGTATAGGCCCTTGTTCGTTAACTGCAATCTCTACCTTAAGAAACTTTTCATACAGATCTGTTCATAAATTGCCATCTCTTCCTTAAGCATCTCTCTATAATCAGCATATTCATGCGCCTCCCATAGTTCTTGCTCAATATCTAGCATTTTGCTAGGATCCCAATCCTTCCAGTCTTCAAATACAGTTTTCCAATTACTATACTCAGCAAATCCAATGTGCTCAGGCAGCTTTGGCCTTAGGTCTCTCTGGAAGAGATGTCGCCACAGGAAGTTGTCCGAACAAACATGGTTAAGATGCTTGCAAGTTTGCGACAAGTGCACCACGCTGCGCACGTCAAGTTTCTTCGTTATGTACATCAGGATGTCAAATGGCAAATTTTCTAGATTGACAGGGCATGGGAGCCCCAGAATCTTGTAAATGGAAAGTTGCAATGGAGCAAGAATGTCATCGCGTAGCTTCTGGGCAAGCTTTGAAACATTGCAAAGTGATTTCTTTCCCAGTGTAATATTATTATACAATGTTGCTACTTTCTGAACAAAATCAATTACACCCAATTTTGTTTTAATTTCCAAGTCTTTGCTTGGGATGTCACTACCGCAAACATTAATGCTAATTTCAAGTGATTCTTCTGGATAGGCTTTTCGCCATGGGTAGAACTCCGGGTCATTCTCGTATTTCAGCACCAAAGAGAATGTCAGCCCAACATAGCTGTTGTGAGTGTACTGTAAACTAGCAGACTTTTCTTTCCAGCCTTGAGGAGGTAAACAAACGGCTGCCAAAGCAGCAACTGCCTTGGTTATGGTGGCTGATGTCTGGGCACAGCAGGACGTAGGCAGAAAGCCACACTCAGTCATGGTGATGTGCAGGACCAGGTTAAGCAGCTGCCTGGCTGACTGTGGCTTGCAGGTTGCCAGCAAGTAAGTCAAGCTCTTTGGCACTACCAGAGGCACGCCTTCAGCGTCCGTCTGTACACCTGTGAGCAAACTCGGTGGAGTTTTGGAAGCTTTACCAGCCACACCTGCAAAATTGAAACTATTTACAGTGGCAAAATAACTTTTTAGATTTAATTTTGCTCAGTTATTTGATTACAGCATAGCAGGATTATATGGCCAGGTGTTTGGCTTGTTCTTCTACGTTTGGTCCTGAAAGATTGTAGCTTTAGTTGCATTCCATCTGAGAATTTGTTACATCCTTAGTACAGCAAACAGGCAGCCAATTTTGGTGACCACCTCTCATAACCCTCTACCACCTGGCATGAGTTACCTGAGCAATATTGTCACAACCCTACTTCCCAAAAACCGATGCGTTACTAGTGAGCACAAAATGACTTGCACTGATGGTTGCCACCACGTACAACAACTTTAAAATGTTCTCTGTTGTGTACAATTGTCCTCAGGTTGCTACACTCAATAGTTTACATATAATTTAATCTAAAAGATATGTTCCCAGATAGTAACATATGGCGGTAGAGGGTTAACATCAATCAAGTAAAGATAATAATGTGATATATAATAATTTAATTTTTGCAAACCATGAACAAATATGTAGGAAAATGTTTGGATGACACTTTTCCAATTTTATTAAAACATTAACAAGGAATTTTGTGAAATAACGTCAATACTTGAAGCCAAAAAAAAAAAAACTACACAGAAATAAAAAATCAATCTTATATCTTAAAAAGTCACACATGTTCAAAATTTGTCAAAATATTGGAGCAAATTATGGAAGTAGAAAAATTAGATCATTACTCACTGCAGTGAGTGAAATAGTAAATTTTCTGTCACGTGAAGTCACGGACGGATGGACATGACAAGCACAATAGCGCCTTTTTTCCATGAGAAAATGTGCTAAAAAGAAATGAAAAATTACCTTGCTCACAAGATGGGTCGACATTTAGGTTGCACTGGAAGCAAAAACAGCGGATTGTTGGTACTGGGCAGCTTGTCTTCTTTACTGCATGATAAACAAAATATTGGCAAAAATAAAAATTAGGTCTTTTTATTTCATTTTTCTGAGCTGCTACAAGTAAACAGCAACAAATACATAAATATAGTGTAAAAAGTAAGCAAATAGAAGTAGAATAACGTTTTCTTTCACAGATTGGTTTTAATTCTGTAATTCTTACCCAAACATGAACCTGGAACTGTAGATGTGTTGGCATCACCACCACCAACTATAGATGTGTTGGCATCACCACCACCAACTATAGACGTGTTGGCATCACCACCACCAGCTATAGACGTGTTGGCATCACCACCACCGGCTATAGACGTGTTGGCATCACCACCACCAGCTGAAGCTGAAGGATGTTGCCTTATAGAGTGCAGATCTGAAGGCTCACTCCCCTCGTTAGCAAGGCTCACGTTCGGCCCCGGGGGCAGGGGGGTCTCAGCCATTGAGACCTAGAACAGCGTTGCTGCAGAAATTTACAAATAATTTATAATCAAAGAATTGCTTGTCATTAATCTGATATTATCATATGAATAATTATATTATAATCCAAAAAATATTGTGATTATCTGCATAATATTGAGAATATGTGAATAATAAGATTTTCTCAATAATGAAATTATCTGAATAATATCATTATTATCTGATAATATTGTTTCTCTTTATTTAGAGAGAAAATGAGAAAAAATTTATTTCAAGTCATTGGTTTCAAAAGTTAGGTGCAAACTTGTATAGATATAATTTTTACTGGCCCTCAGAGTTTGACACCCAAAACCTTAATAAAATTACAGAGAAATTTTCAAGTAGTTTTTCCTCTATTTTTCCTCTTAGCCTCTATTTTAAAATTATTTGACAATATTAAACACACTTGAGTTTGAGCAGGCTTTACCTACTGTCAATGCCACTTATGTCACAACAGCAATCGAATTACTAGCCATAAATAGAAAAAAATCTATTTTGTGAACAAAACTGAGTTGCAAATATGTAGTGAAGTGAAATTGAACAAGCTTACTAGTTTTCAAGTGGTCTAATCAAACCCTGCAAATCATAACTCAGACCAGTATTACATGGTTTTTGTTGAAAGGCAGCGAGTTAAGTGCAGTAGGCATCTGCTGAGTGCCGACTTATGCATTATTGAAGGTAAATATTGTTAGTCCTTGGAAGCTCAACTATGAGTGAGACTGTGAGAGTGACTAAATTGCCAGCTGCCATGTCCATGCTATAACTCTAAGCTCTAAGGTCTAAGCAAGAGTGGATTCAGTGGAAAACCTCTACTTTTAGGGGCTAGGGCTGTGACTTTCTTGGCATTTTTGGAACCACAAGATTTCTGCCACATGAATTACCTCCTATTTAATTGTTAACAAATATGCATAATCAGGTGGCAAAAATTAAATTATTAATTATTAAAAATTCGTCATGTTGGAGCCACAAGATTTCAGAATCAAGTAGGAAAATTCCAATCCAATGTTTTTGCCAACATATAAATTTCACTATGACTTTTGTTTTGAAGTCTATGTCTTTTGTATGCATCATTTTACAGTCAATATTTAATAAAACTAGGCTATAAAAGTGAAGTTTATGTCTGAGTTTCATGTGTGATTGTGTGGTAGTATTAGATACCTAGATTAGAGCCCAAACATTTCAATTAAATTTTCTATTTTTCCATTCTTGCTTTGCAGTTTGCACTATACCTAAATGATGATCAGACAGCAAAAAGAAAGTTCAGTTTAATGCAATGCATGTTGAAAAGTTGAATGAATTAAAAAGTTCTCATACCTAATTTTTGATCAAACCAACTTTATAGGTAGATGCATAATGACACATTGACACAGCAAGTAAAAAATATTACCTAGGTATTTTTATGTAGCTTACCATCAAACATCAATCATCAATGCCTATGCCAATAACCCTGCCATTGCCAGCTGCACTAAAGTTGCCAGTTGCCACTATCGCCAGCCTCTATTTTTTTTAATAAAAAATGAATTAGTACACTTTCCTAATTCCTAGTGCAACTAAAACAGTTTTGTAATCATCGACATCATGTGGGTATCAAACCCAAAAATCGTACTTCTGACCAGTACTATACGTTTTTTACTGAAGCAAGGCAAGGTGTGTGCAGTTTCTGAGCAGTGGCGACTTATGTGGCGTTGACGCCAGTCGGCATTTCACGCCAATTGACGGTAGTTCAAGAGGTACAGATAAATAAATAATTAAAGAAACCTTAAATTTATGTGATTTGAATCCAAGAGAGTATTCATTCAACTCACCAGCAGAGAAGCCGTAAATTTGAGCTAGCCTATGCACGCTGTGATCCTGTAACACAACGACGTCAACCAATGAAATTACCGCTGCACTGACCACGTGAGTGACGTGACACTTGAAGTGTTGTCCCTGAACGACGTTTAAACTTCTTGTTTACGTTTATAATCTGTTATAACGAGTTTGCCTTCATTTCTTTCCTTCACCATATTATAAATTTTAGTGTCGTCAGCATACATCGAGCACACGCTAGACACAGCTTCTGGCAGATCGTTTATAAACGCAACGAATAGAATAGGAATATATAGAATAGGAATTTTAAGGGAGCGTCTGCCATAAACTTTATCTCGGTTATTTACAGACGGATCAAAACATGATACACGTATGTAAAACCGAATTCTATGACTTCTTTGTTCGTGTAAATTTTTCGAAAAAAAATGAAAGAAAACGTGAAATTCCTATAAAACGGTCAAAAAGAGGGCACTGTGAAAATCCATCTCCTCCTAGGATTTTGAAGCTACGACATCGAGACACATATCATTCGATGCGCCAAAACCATATCTATAAAATTGTGTATATGTATACACAATTATGTAGATCTTTTCTTTGCAAATCGAACGGTATATCTCTCATTGCTGTAGCTTCAAAACTCTAGGAGACGATAGGTTTGCAGTGACAACAAGTGTGAATGTTCAGTAGAGCGCGACAAGTCCCCGAGCTCCTCAAAATAGGCATTAAAAGTGACATGATGCAAGACTAGACGTTACTGGATGGTGGGAACGACTGCATGAACACATCCCGCACGACAGCCCCCGGGTAACTAAAGAGCAGCGACGTCAGAGTTCAGACCCGTATATTTATGTGCTCGGCAGCGAATTTTCGCCTATCTTATATGTGAAAGAACTCCACCACCTCTAACCCTTTCGTGATCTTTCGTGAACGCATAAATAACGTACATAGATGGTTTTGGTACCGTTAGATGCGTCAGAATGTAAGCTTTAAGATGAGTATAAAAACCGGAAAAGTCAAAATTTTCTATTTTGGGGCAGACACTCCCCTTAACCTCAGTTGTTGGAACAAAATATATTCCTATAATATTTTGGGCCTCATGGATTAGTCGTTCATTTTTTTGATCAATTTTAAACCAGAGTATAGTGTTTCAAGAATTACTACAATTATTTAAATCCAAACAGCAGCCAAGTTATAGTATAGGTACGGGCAGGGTGGCCCAGTGGTTACAGTTCTGAGTACAAAGATTGGCGCTGAGAGGTGCGGGTTCGATCCCACTTCTGTGCGCCAGTTTCTGGTTAGAATCGGCGAGGAGGCCGGGCAGTTAAGCACAGCAGAATTGGAGCAGCGAGTTGCGAGTTCAAGCCCGCAACAAGCTGTGAATATTCTGCGATGATAAGAATCGGCGACAGGCCTCCGGCCTAATAAACGCTAAAACCGCTATATATATAGTACGGCACAGCTGTTGTAGCGGTAATTAGGCCGTTAGAGCTGTCGCTAATTCATAACATCGCAAAATATTCATAGCTTGATGTGGGTGTCGATCACGCAACTCATGGCACCAATTTCGTTTAGCTTAATAGCATAGCCCTTTGGCGATTTTACCAGAACTGTCGCAGGTAGCTGGGATCAAACTCACGACTCACTGCTTCAATCCTGGCCTTATATGCTGAAATTTGAAATTTATTTGACCAGATTTAATCCTTTACGTGACCCGCTTTAAATCCTCAAGGAATCCAAGATAACTGAGTCATCTTCCATTAAATCATAATCTTGCCCAACAACGTAATGAATGTCATAGAATATAAACATATTTTAGAGGCAAAATAATACAAATTTTGTGCCATTTTATACCCAGAAAAATGTATGGCCATATTGTTCAAGTAGTGACACACTTTCTAATTGTAGCACTGATATGTCCTTTTACCGGGCCAAACTGGGCCAGGTTGACCCATGCAAGAGCAAGAATAGCTTCACTATTTGAACAATCTCTCGCTCATTACTCTGAGTGTAGACCATATTTGCAAATTCAATTGACACGACATAACTCAAAAAAACTAACCTATGACAATGAATGTTATNACATGGAGGTCTGTCTCTTATACACATCTAGATGTGTATAAGAGACAGCTAGTAACAGGCTGAGGTTGACAACAATACACCGAAATCTTTCGTACAGTTTTATTCTGTAATTTATATTATGTATGTATCATGCTGGTTTTTAAATAATATATAATGCTATTAAGTAAAATCTAAAGGCTTTATCTATAAATGTAGCGGTAGTGCTGTAGCGACAAAATCTCGTATCGCTACTTAAATATGTAGCGGGCGCTACCGCTACCGCTACAATTGCATAAATGTAGCGCCGCTACAGCTACTGAAAATGTAACGGTCCCTACATGGAGCGCGCTACTGCCCACCTCTGAACAAAATAATGGACTATGTCACGTTGGACTATGTCACACTATATTAATATGCCTATGTGGACTATGTCACACTATATTAATATGCCTATGTGGACTATGTCACACTATATTAATATGCCTATGTGGACTATGTTAGCGGCAAAACCTCGTATCACTACTTAAATATGTAGCGGGCGCTACCGCTACTGCTGCAATTGCTTAAATGTAGCGCCGCTACTGCTACCGTTACTGAAAATGTAGCGGCCGCTACATGTAGCGCGCTACTGCCCACCTCTGAACATAATAATGGACTATGTCACGTTGGACTATGTCACACTATATTAAAGTAATTGTCCAGTAGGTATACAATGAGGAGAGCACAATACAATTTTTTACTCGCGGTACACTGTACAGAATTTACCAGTGGTAAACGCGTGACTTCTTATTCACCTTCAACCCGTCTTCATCCATTCACAATTCATCAACCAACGCACNTGGCTGTTTCTTCACCTTCAACCCGTCTTCATTCATTCACAATTCATCAACCAACGCACTCACGCGGGACTTTCGCTCAAGACTGGATAAGATCGTTGAACATATTTAAGCATACAATGGTAGATCTGTCTCAAACGCTGTGGTTCAAGTTTCTCGAGTCAATAAATTATAATATGAAAGATTGTGGTTCTTTTGACACCAGTGATACATAGTAATAATGTATTAGAGCGCCAGCTCCTAAAATTAAGCAATCGCCCGATTCTCCGCCGCATTAGATTGATCCATTGTTCGCCATGTGTTCTGCACTTCAGCGCCTTCAGCTTTTAACCCCCAACCGTCGTATATCACTCTTCGCCTCTTCGGGTTCGAGAACATAACTTTTAACTTAAATTATACGTAAACTATTGAGTGTAAGAACCTGAGGACGTTTGTACGCAACTGGGAACACTTTGAAGTTGTCGTACGTGGAAACGTGGTGGCAACCATCAGTGCAAGTCTACCCCAAGTCATTTTGCGCTCACTAGTCAGTCACTACGGTAGAATGTTTTCTTTGTGGGAAGTAGACTTGTGAGTTGTGAAAATGTAGCGGCCGCTCGAATTCGATGGGAACACAATATTGCACCAGTTAATGCGGTTATTCATCATCTCATTATCATGTCAGGCGGCCAATATGTCACTTGGCCACCTTCCCCATTTTAGTAAACATAACATTTTTGATATGGGTTAGTAGATATTTTAGAATTTAGATAGTGGTAAAACTAAAACAGAGACTTTTAGACTCTTCCAGTCTTCCTCAAGTCCATTTGTGACTAAATTGTGAGATATATAATGAGTAGACCAGAGAAGTATTGTCTAATTGAAAAATTTGGCAGGAGCCACCAGTGATTCTGGTAAAAAATAAAATGTCTGAATCTGGACAATTTCACTTGTTTCAAGTTGTTTGGTTCCTAAGCTTGTTAGTAAGCCTAAGCTTACTAACAAGCATGCTGCTGCCTAAGGCAGCAGGCTTCCTCTAATTTCTTTATTGAAACAAAATGGCTCAGTTTAATCTGCTATATTAAAAAATTGCATGTGAAATAAGGATTATTACAAGTGCTTTCTAGTAAATTCTGGCCAATAATAAAAGTTTAAAAGATTTAGCATTATTCATTATTGGGGTGCTAGAGCCTAGAGGCTGTCTCTTATACACATCTAGATGTGTATAAGAGACAGGTTCAATTCTTAATATAAACGGAACACGTTCCTGNCCTTTGCTCCAACCATAGGCTCTTTACGTTTGCCAGACAATTCCGTAATGCGACGGCCAATCTGTGATTGATAGTTCATGATACTTTAGCCTCGAAGTCAATTGCAAACTAGGAAATGTGTTTTTTTTTGGTAAGAAGAGGAAATGTGTTTTGTAATTGTAAGATACAATTCATGGTAACTTGCCCGCATAATGGCTAATAGAATATTTGTTTACTTTATCTAGCCATTAGCAAATGGGAAAATCAAAAGTGCTTTAATTCTTGGCCAGTGAATAGTTCTTGTGATAATTTTTGAACCCATCCATTTTAACATCACATGTAGGTACACATTTCTCCAGGTGCATTAAATATTTTTTTCTCTTTTATCAGTGCTGGCAGGGATATACTGGTATTCATAGATATTATATATTTATAGTATATATATTTTGTTCATTATTGATGAAAAAGCAGTTTCTGCCTACAAATCTGTAGCTATTTCACCAACACAATGTCAGTCCACACATGGCTCAGCGACAAGCTGCACTCGGTTCTCGGCATGAGTGACGGCTCCGTCACCGAGTACCTCGTACAACAAGCCCGAGCTGCCAGGGATGTTGAGGCCGTCTGCCGGCAACTCACGCAAGGAGGCATTGACGTTGATGCTGACATGCGGGGACTTGTGACGGAGCTTTTTGACCGGGTACACAGTGAGTGATTTTAAAAAATTATTTGTGGAAATTATTACAAATTTTGGAAATTATTTGTATATTTAATTTTGTAGAAATTGTTTGTATATGAGTTTTCAAAATTATTTGTATATGAATTTGTAGAAATTATTTGTATATGAATTTGTAAAAATTGTTTGTATATGAATTTTGTAGAAATTATTTGTATATGAATTTGTAAAAATTGTTTGTATATGAATTTTATAGAAATTATTTGTATACAACTTTTGGAAATTATTTATGTACAAATTTTTGAAAATTATTTGTAGGTATATGAATTTAGTAAATTATTTGTATATGAATTTGTAAAAATTGTTTGTATATGAATTTTATAGAAATTATTTGTATATGAATTTGTGTAAATTATTTGTATATTAATTTTGTAGAAATCGCTTGTATATGAGTTTTTAAAATTATTTGTATATGAATTTTGTAAAAATTATTTGAGTATAATTTTTTAAAATTGTTTGTACGGTATGTGAATTTTGATCATGAGCAAATTTTTATATTAATTTAGCTAAATACTTGATATGTTTGTTTACTTTGGTCTTAACATGGTTGTGAAGTTAATGTTAAGTAGAGTTTTCTGAAAAACATTGTTTTCAATTGTGTTAACTTTGGATAATTTTTAGAAATTATTCATGTGTAAACTTTTATCTTATACAAATATTTTTGCTCATGATTCTTGCAAATTAATATATTTTATGCGCAAAGATAATTATGAAGTCAATATTGCCAGGGGTGTTCTTCAATAGCTTTAGTGTTAATTGTGCTGCTTAGTATTAAAATTATTTATATTTAAGCCGCATTATTGCATTACTTTGTTAAATTCATCTGTTCCTGGATTGTGATTCCTCCAAAATAATTAAATATATTTTATAATTAAAAATAAATATAATAATAAATAAAATGTAATAATTGAATATAAATATATTGATTACACTTTTAAACAAGCTTGTTGTTCCTGGCTCCTATATGTTCTCACTTACCATTATATTATTAAAATACCAGAGGAATTCACCTACAATGTAATGTAATTTTTTAATTCAGTCACTGTATCATTGAAAACATGCATTTCATCTAATTGATCAAGTTCATAATTATTCAATTGAATTACCTACCTAAACATTTTTTTTCATGTTGGGACTAAAATTAGCAAAGGAATAAATATTTTTTGAAATATTTTATTCCTTATTGAAATAATAAAAGAAATAAAATAAAAATAAAACAATAAAAAATTAGGAATAAGCAAAGTCCTACATTGCAGAATAATTATGAACAAGTCTTGATTATCATGAATAATCAAAGATATTGTATTTTACTCCAATAATTGTTAATATTTAAATATAATAAATATTTTTATAATATTAATATATAATATGTACCTATGCTAATATATATAGTAATGTAAAATTTATAATAGCTATGCAGCACAGTGACAAAGCAGAGATTTTTTTAGACTCTTCCTCAAGTTTATTTTTGAGTCCTATAAGTAGACCAGTAAAATATAATAGATGCCAAAATTATTATACATAAGATATTGGTTTAACTTTTGAGTAGACGAGGAAATTAAAAATGAAATAGTTTTAATAATTTTCTGGTTTGTCACTGTATGCAGCTTGCTAATGATCTTGATCATGAAATTGTCTAATCATCATTTCTTCATGTTTAAATATTGGCCGAGGATGAGAATAAAATGGATTAAATGGAGTTGATTACATTACAATTAATTACATTATTTAAATTAAACTGTGCAAGATGTGTCATCACAATGCACCTATATAAATATAGGTATATTTTGATTATTATAATATATTAACAGAGGTGGGCAGTAGCGCGCTACATGTAGCGGCCGCTACAATTTAAGTAGTTGTAGCAGCGCTACATTTAAGCACTTGTAGCGGTACCGTAGCGGTAGCAGAAAGGCCTGCTACATTTCAAAGTAGCGCTGCCCAGCTCTGTATATTAATATATAAACATTTTATCAAGCTCATGAAGGTTTTTCAATAAATATTTGCTTGTCTGAGATGTAATGAATCAAAACAAAGATATACTAAATAGGTACATTTTAATATTGGTTTCATGTCACCAATTCTAAGACAAGAATAATAACACAAGTATGGTTTGTTCTGTATAGATTGATCATGATTGTATTCATGGTTTGTAGGTATACATGCAGTTAGCAAGAAAATACATTTATTGATTTAAAATACATTTATTGATGTGTGAATCTTCACTGGTTCAGGCACTGATATTTTTTAGTGATGTCTATTTTAGTTTGTATTGTGTTTTTCTATAACTTCAATTTATTTTAAGGATATCTATTAATCAACTTTCTCATGTCAACGTTATCATTACCATAAATCATCTAGGCATATAAACCATTCCATCACTTACCTCTGACATAAGCTGTTTCATTTTACTATCATTATTTTGAATTTGTAGCTAATTTTTGTTCACTTTTTTGTACCAGTAATGGGCATTCATATTAATTTCTTTTGAGATTCACATTCAAATTTCTTTTTATTTAAAATTGTAATGGTTATCTCATCTGTGGATTTACACTTGCTTTAGACATGCCTTCATGGATCATTAAGAGTTTAATTAATCATTTAAAATTGAAGAAAATTAACATAGAATGAAAATTAAACAATAAATTTAATTTTTATATGAAAATATGATGTATTTTTAGCCATTCTTTCTGATTTGTTAGTTAATTATTTATTTAAGTATTCTAATAAATTTTAATGTTGTTCAGAGATGCGTTTGCTGAGCGACTGCGGCTCAAAGACGAAGCGAGCACCCGGCACCTGGCGGAGGCGACTCCGGCTCAGCAGAAGGCCTTCGAAGAAGCTGCCAAGCGGCTCAAACTGGAGAAGGAGGACCGGAGCAAAGTCCTGCCCACGCTAAGGATCGACTCGAGAAGGAAATATCTTGTGAAGCGCAAGGACGACAAGCTCAAGGAACTTGCTGGCGACATAGCCGACGAGGAGTACCTCTTTGATGAAGAAACTCTCACGGAGAAGGAGAAGAAAAGACTCGAGTACAAGAAAACTGTTCTGAAGCTTGCCACTGATTACGATAAGGTTGGTTGTTCTACTCAAGTGCAAAAAAACTGTTCTGAAGCTTGCTACTGATTACGATAAGGTTGGTTGTTCTACTCGAGTACAAGAAAACTGTTCTGAAGCTTGCTACTGATTGCGGTAAGGTTGGTTGTTCTTAAATTTGATATGGATGATGATAGTGATGAAGTGTCAGATAGTTATATAATTGTATTTAATTTTTTCTATTTATACCATTTTGTACTGTGCTGCAGGATACTATGAATTTAGCTGCTTTAAAGAACATCTGAGTACTATATACTCTAAATTTTGTACTAATATCTATACTATATGTTATTATACTTGGGCAACATAACCGCACTCACATACGGTATCTCTGTATGGCTTACAATAACATAGCCTTGTGTTACAACGTTTCATTATCTTATAACAACGTTACATTATGTTACGTTACATTACGTTACGTTACGTTACATCACATAATGTGATGTTACATTACATTACGTTATGTTACATTACATTACGTTACGTTACGTTACATCACATAACATAATGTGGTGTTACATTACATTATTTACATTACGTTACGTTACATTACGTTACATTACGTTACGTTACATTACATTACGTTACATTACGTTATGTTACAGGTGCGTGACGTGGAGACAGTGCAGCGTTACGCCATGCCGAGTGAGGGGGGCGGGGGGGTGGACGCCCCCTACCAGGAGGACACGGATGGCCGCCCCCACCAGGAGCANGCTGTTCTTCGTTGTTCTCATTTGTACTTATTTGCTGTTCTTCGTTGTTCTCATTTGTACTTATTTGCTGTTCTTCGTTGTTCTCATTTGTACTTATTTGCTGTTCTTCGTTGTTCTCATTTGTACTTATTTGCTGTTCTTCGTTGTTCTCATTTGTACTTATTTGCTGTTCTTCGTTGTTCTCATTTGTACTTATTTGCTGTTCTTCGTTGTTCTCATTTGTACTTATTTGCTGTTCTTCGTTGTTCTCATTTGTACTTATTTGCTGTTCTTCGTTGTTCTCATTTGTACTTATTTGCTGTTCTTCGTTGTTCTCATTTGTACTTATTTGCTGTTCTTCGTTGTTCTCATTTGTACTTATTTGCTGTTCTTCGTTGTTCTCATTTGTACTTATTTGCTGTTCTTCGTTGTTCTCATTTGTACTTATTTGCTGTTCTTCGTTGTTCTCATTTGTACTTATTTGCTGTTCTTCGTTGTTCTCATTTGTACTTATTTGCTGTTCTTCGTTGTTCTCATTTGTACTTATTTGCTGTTCTTCGTTGTTCTCATTTGTACTTATTTGCTGTTCTTCGTTGTTCTCATTTGTACTTATTTGCTGTTCTTCGTTGTTCTCATTTGTACTTATTTGCTGTTCTTCGTTGTTCTCATTTGTACTTATTTGCTGTTCTTCGTTGTTCTCATTTGTACTTATTTGCTGTTCTTCGTTGTTCTCATTTGTACTTATTTGCTGTTCTTCGTTGTTCTCATTTGTACTTATTTGCTGTTCTTCGTTGTTCTCATTTGTACTTATTTGCTGTTCTTCGTTGTTCTCATTTGTACTTATTTGCTGTTCTTCGTTGTTCTCATTTGTACTTATTTGCTGTTCTTCGTTGTTCTCATTTGTACTTATTTGCTGTTCTTCGTTGTTCTCATTTGTACTTATTTGCTGTTCTTCGTTGTTCTCATTTGTACTTATTTGCTGTTCTTCGTTGTTCTCATTTGTACTTATTTGCTGTTCTTCGTTGTTCTCATTTGTACTTATTTGCTGTTCTTCGTTGTTCTCATTTGTACTTATTTGCTGTTCTTCGTTGTTCTCATTTGTACTTATTTGCTGTTCTTCGTTGTTCTCATTTGTTCTTATTTGCTGTTCTTCGTTGTTCTCATTTGTACTTATTTGTTGTTCTTCGTTGTTCTCATTTGTACTTATTTGCTGTTCTTGTCGTTCCAACGTGCCATGTATTAAATGGCAGAGGACGAAAACTTGGAGAGTACCTTCCCTTGTCTTGACAACATTACGGTGGCTGGCAGAGACAAACCATGATATCAATCTTGACAAATTCATGGCTAATTCATGAATTAATTAAATTCATGCGGCGAAACATAACGCTCAACGACTCTAAAACCATACAATCCGTACCCAGCATCAATATTCTGGGATATTGTGTGGGAAGTGGGGTCATTAAGCCTGACTCAGAGAGCCTTCGTCCCATTCAAGAGCTTCCTCCTCCCACAAATACGTCTTCCTTGCTGAGAGCCCTGGGGCCGTATTATCAAAACTTCGTAAGTACGCAAAATCAACTTACGAGTGGCGTTGCTATGACAACGTAATACTAGCGGTGGTATTATCAAAACATTTGAGCGGGAAAAACGTTTACGCTTTTAGCTAAGACTTGCGTACGAAAATTTTGATAATGCCAAAATTAGGGTGTATTTACGTACCACATAACTTTTTTGTCGTAAGTACAAAAAGTTACGAAGTTTTGATAATCTGGCCCCTGGGCATGTTAGCGTACTATGCGAAGTGGATTGAGAATTTCTCGAACAAGATTCACAACACAAAATCCTTTCCATTCGATCAAAACGCTTTGTCGGCTTTCGAAACTCTTACGTCACAACTGGCCAGCGCAACTCTAACGTCCATTAAAGAGGAATTGCCTTTTGTTGTAAAGTTGCCTTCATGTCAAGAACTCTACATGGAAGCGAATTGCACTACCCTGCTGTTGAGAAGGAGCATCGGCCTTAATAGAAGCGGTGCGTAAATGGACCCATCTTCTGGCCAGACGCGCTTGCACTTTGATCACGGATCAACGGTCAGTGGCTTTTATGCTGGACAGAAAGAAGAGGACAAAGATAAAGAACAACAAAATACATCTGTGGAGTTTAGAGCTGGCATCATTCAGCTACTCGATCAAATATCGTCCAGGGCCCATACTTTCAAAAAAAGTTAAGGGATCGTAAGTTCATCAGCCAATCATTGACAGCCTTTCAACCAAAATCCACCAATCATAGACAAGAAAATAGAGCGTAAGTACTTACGTTCACTTAGCGAGTTTTGAAAGTATGGCCCCAGGGAAGGATGACGTAACTACAGATGCGCTGACAAGAGCCTCGTGCTGTTCACCATTCTCGACCTCCACACTCGTAGAAATTCATAATGGACTGTGTCATCCGGGAGTCAGAAGAATGCTACACTTCGTTAGAACGAAGAATCTCCCATTCTCAACCGAAGATGTCAAACGGACGTGTGCCTCTTGTAGAATATGCGCAGAATTGAAGCCTCGGTTCTTCAGGGCTGAAGAAGGGACCCTCATGAAAGCCACGCAGCCAATGGAGCGTCTCAGTATTGATTTCAAGGGACCTCTCCCATCGGCTACAAAAAATACGTACATCCTCACAATAGAAGACGAATATTCTCCTTTTCCTTTCCCTTTCCCATGCCCAAATACGCAATGTTCCACGGTGATCAAATGCCTCGAAACCGTCTTTACCCTCTGTGGCATGCCTAATTACATTCATTCAGACAGAGGTTCTTCGTTCATGTCATCAGAACTTAAAGATTACCTTTCGCAGAAAGGAGTAGCTACAAGTCGAACAACTCCTTATCATAGTACATACAGGCAACGCGCAGTGCGAGAGGTATAACGGAATAATATGGAAATCGGTCCAACTTTCACTGAGAAATTATTACTTGGCTGACCGTCAGTGGGAAAGGGTGCTGCCGACCGCTTACACTCAATCCGGTCCCTGCTTTCGACTTCAACGAATGTGACACCGCATGAAAGGTTCTTTGCCTTTCAACGAAGATCTTCACACGGAGTTTCGCTCCCATCATGGCTAGGATCGCCAGGACCAGTTCTTCTAAGACGATTCGTTCGTCACTCTAAACAAGATCCGATGGTTGACGAGGTGGAGCTACTGGACGTTAACCCGACGTACGCTCACATCAGGCATCAAGACGGCCGGGAAT
>NW_025934155.1:0-2211 GCF_000764305.2 Hyalella azteca | reverse complement strand
AAGAGACAGGGCCAGTCTGTATAATTTGTGTGTTCACACAGACCTGACTGTACATACTTATGTTCACACAGGCCAGTCTGTATAATCTGTGTGTTCACACAGGCCAGTCTGTATAATCTGTATGTTCACACAGACCTGACTGTACATCCTTATGTTCACACAGGCCAGTCTGTATTATCTCAATCTGTGTGTTCACACAGGCCAGTCTGTATCATCCTTATGTTCACACAGACCTGACTGTATCATCTGTGTGTTCAAACAGGCCAGTCTGTATAATCTGTGTGTTCACACCGGTCAGTCTGTATTGTCTGTGTGTTCACACAGGTCAGTCTGTATAATCTGTGTGTTCACACAGGTCAGCGTCGTCCAGCAGCTCCGAGGACGAGTCTCCTGTATTAACTGCGAAGGAAAAACAGAAGCAGTCCATACAGGAGGTGCGGCGCAGCCTGCCTGTGTACCTATACAGGGAGGCGCTGCTGCAGGCCATACAGGAGCACCAGGTGTGTACTACACAGCCTGCCTGTGTACAACACATGACCCTCACGCCATCCACACACAAAAATTAATGGATTTTGTCCAAATATTGATGCACTTCCCGCCTATATATAAGCCATCTTGACTCAGTTTTAAACGTTAATAGTACATATCAGTTCTTCAGATAAAAAGTTTTTCTCTTTTTGGACAATTTGATCGATTGCATAGAAAAGGATATAGAAATCCTTTTACTTCGTCCTTAGATATCCTTAGAAACGAATCCTTTTTTGGACAATTTCACCCATTGCAGGTCCAGTAGAAGTTTTTCCTCTTTTTCAGACAATTTGACGCATTTATTCCGTATTGCAGAGGTTCTGAGCATCATTGCAGGTTCAGATATGTAGTAATTCTGATCAAGTAGATAACAGTGCTCCTTATAGAAAATTCTTCACATTTTGGACAATTTGATGCATTTATTTTACATTTCATGTTCTGATCCTTAGATATCCTTGAAACGAATCCTTTTTAGCCTATTTTCTCATTTATGGAAAAATGCACTATTGTGCTCGCCATGTCCGTCTGTCCGTCTGTCTGTCCGTGACTTCACGTTTTCGTCGACGAGAAAATGCGCTCTCTGTCACTCACTGCAGTGAGTACTGAGTTATATTTTCAGACAAATTGACCCATCGCAGGTCTCTTCATATTCGATTTCCCTCCACATTTGCTAAAAAGTGTCTTGCTTTTTAGACAATTTGACGCATTTGTTCCACATTTCAGCTCTGATCCTTATATATTCCTTGAAACGAATCCTTTTTTCAGACAAATTGACCCATTGCAGGTCTCTCCATAAAGAAAGTTTTCCTCTTTTTGGACAAATTGGCACATTAATTCCATATTTCAGCTTCTGATCCTTAGATATCCTTAGAAACTAATATTTTTTAGACAATTTGACGCATTTATTCCGTATCGCAGGTTCTGATCATCGAGGGCAAGACAGGTTTTTCTCTTTTCGGACAATTTGACACATTGCAGGTCTCTCCATGTATAAAGCATTCCACTTTATGGACAATTTGCCTCATTTATTTCAACATTGCAGGTTCTGTAGAAAATTTTCCTCTTTTTTGGACACTTTAACCCATGTATTCCTTATTACAGGTTCTGATCATCGAGGGCGAGACAGGTTCTTCTCTTTTCGGACCCATTTACCCATTTATTCCACATTGCAGGTTTTGTTGAAAGTTTTCCTCTTTTTCTGGACAATTTGACCCATTTATCCCTTATTTCAGTTAATGATCCTTAGATATCCCTTGAAACGAATACTTTTTTTGTACAATTTAACCCATTTTATCCCGTATTACAGGTACTGATCATCGAGGGCGACAGGGTCTCGCCCCCTTAATTTGCCTCATATATTTCAACATCGCAGGTTCTGTAGACAGTTACCTCTTCTTTGGACAAATTGACCCATTTATCCGGTACCGCAGGTTCTGATCATCGAGGGCGAGACAGGTTCGGGGAAGACGACGCAGGTGCCGCAGTACCTGCACGAGGCGGGCTACTGCGAGGGCGGCAAGAGGGTCGGCTGTACGCAGCCCCGACGTGTGGCCGCCATGAGTGTGGCCGCCAGGGTCGCCCAGGAGATGGACAAGAAGCTGGGCAATGAAGTCGGATACTCCATCAGGTGCTTACTTTGGCCATCAGGTGGCCGCCACTAGCGTTACTTGGTCCATCAGGTGG
>NW_025934154.1:18345-19616 GCF_000764305.2 Hyalella azteca | reverse complement strand
ACCTCCGTCTACGTTTCGCCGGTACTAAGTATAAAGTTGTAAGGATACAAGTATCAATACGCGAAAGACGCGGGGTAAAACCCGGGGGTGGCCCCCCATTTTTTACTACAACAGCAACTAGGCGTATTGTAAGCGGCAAAAATTGGCCAGAATTGAAACTTAGAGGCAAAATCGGATTTATGAATTTTGGGCAAACCATATAAAATACCAGCACCGGAAACCACATGTACAAAGCGTGAATGTAGTCTAAAATTAAGTCCTAACTCAAACTCATAAATTAGAGAAAAGTTCCTTCGAACAGTCAAGTTTTGGTAATGTTTATTGAAAGTATCTTCATTGTTCATTAGCGAGATGCGACAGTCATACAACGAATTTAGAAGGATCGGTTATAAGTTCAGTAAGGCTACTGTCGTACCGGCTTTGATCGACCAATACAACCCCCTTGCCTTCATCAGGTCTACAAATGATCAGGTCTCTATATTTGGCCAAATCTTTCAATAAAAGAGTGTCACGGGGTTTGAATACAGAGAAAAAATTTTATATGACTTGAATCCATAAAAATGACGGTAGGCTAAGCTTTGCAGCTCCCCGAGAAATTCAAGTCGGTTGGGGATTGAAACATTCTTTATGCTCAAAGCAAGTCTTTCAAAGGCTAAAAAAATTCGTTGAAACTACAGACCCAATTTCTAAAACAATTTTAAAAATTGAAGACAACATTAATAACTTCTTGCGAAAACTTAAAGATTCTTCTGCTTTTTCACCGGAAACTTATTCTAAAGTTTACACATCTGGTTCATGTCCTGGTATTTTATATGGTTTGCCCAAAATTCATAAATCCGATTTTGCCTCTAAGTTTCAATTCCGGCCAATTTTTGCCGCTTACAATACGCCTAGTTTTAAACTTGCTAAGTTTTTGGTATACATGTTTTGAACTGTCTCACGACTAATAAGTATACTGTAGACAATTCTTATACGTTTGTCTACCGCTTAAGGGGACCTGCTACCCAAAATCTTGAATTTTGGCGTTTTTGTGTTTTTGTGCTCATCTGAAAGCTGGAATTCTGCTCTTTCCAATGGCACCACTGCCATCGCTGTACGTCAGTATTTACGTTAATGACGTCTCTTTAAAGGGAAGCGGGTGTGAGAGTTCTTTAAGTAATTAGATATAAAGTAATTAGCTGCTGAAATCTTTGAATATAGTTTCTACTTGAGTTGTGCTGCAGTTACATGCTTAGTCTCATCTTAAAGCTGACATTCTGAGCTTTCCAACG
>NW_025934154.1:0-18270 GCF_000764305.2 Hyalella azteca | reverse complement strand
GCCCTGGAGTGGGGCTTTCTGCCCTGGAGTGGGGCTTTCTGCCCTGGAGTGGGGCTTTCTGCCCTGGAGTGGTGCTCTCCGCCCCGGTGTGGTCTCCACTTTGGTGGCCCCGTTCTGCAACCCTTCAGCCATTGAGAAATCTCGATTTTTTTTTCAAGACACCCAATATTGTACCTTAAAACAAAATTCAGTCAAATTCCTTGAACTGTTCTGACGTGGGGCCGCATTGAACAAGTCTTCAGAGGCTCCCATAAATCCCAACTAAAGAAAAAAAAAAGAATATGCTTTTAGACTACACGCTCTCAATGATTCCTGCCTCTTAGCCTATTCGGACATAACTACGAACCCTTGGACCCTCAAAAGATCTTCCGGTGATTAAACGTTGATAGAACATTGTTATATTCGGATCTAACTATTAATTAATTATTGGCGCACATCGTGTCTTGACAAATTGTCTCGGACAATTTGGAAGTTGGAACATATAGGCAACATAGGCTATGTCATATAGTACCTACCGTACAAGCGAAGCGGTACAACCCTGTTTATGCAAGGGGGCTGCATGGACCATTTTCAGTGCTCCTATAAGAAGAAATAAAGAAAGAAGAATTGAGATTACCGAGTGGGAGGCTCAAGCCACTTTTGTTCCTGTCTTTTTTCAAATAGAAATTATGGAAAGATCGGGTTCCAAAGGCGGGATCCCTTGTGAATCAAGTCACGAAAAGTTCAAGAATCGGCAACAGGCCATGGGCCTATTTCTTCAACGCCGACACTTCTATTAGACTATTATATAGTTAAGTCGTGAACGTTGGTAAAATCCTTTAAGCGGTCCACAAACGTACAAGAATTGTCTACAGTATACTTATTAGTTGTGAGACAGTTCAAAACAGGTACCAAAACTTAGCAAGTTTAAAACTAGGCGTATTGTAAGCGGCAAAAATTGGCCGGAATTGAAACTTAGAGGCAAAATTGGATTTATGAATTTTGGGCAAACCATTTAAAATACCAGGACATGAACCAGATGTGTGAAGTTTAGAATAAGTTTCTGGTGAAAAACCAGAAGAATCTTTAAGTTTTTGCAAAAAGTTATTAATTTTGTCTTCAATTTTTAAAATTGTTTTAGAAATTGGGTCTGTAATTTCAACGAATTTAGAAGGATCGGTTATAAGTTCAGTAAGGCTACTATTGTACCAGCTACGATCGACCAATACAATCCCCCTGCCTTTATCAGGTCTCTATTTTTGGCCAAATCTTTCAATAAAAGAGTGTCACGGGGTTTGAATACAGAAGAAAAAATTTTATAGGACTTGAATCCATAAAAATGACGGTAGGCTAAGCTTTGCAGCTCCCCAAGAAATTCAGGTCGGTTGGGGATTGAAACATTCTTTATGCTCAAAGCAAGTCTTTCAAAGGCTAAAAAAAATTCGTTGAAATTACAGACCCAATTTCTAAAACAATTTAAAAAATTGTAGACAAAATTAATAACTTCTTGCAAAAACTTGAAGATTCTTCTGCCTTTTCACTGGAAACTTATTCTAAACTTTACACATCTGGTTCATGTCCTGGTATTTTATATGGTTTGCCCAAAATTCTTAAATCCGATTTTGCCTCTAAGTTTCAATTCCGGCCAATTTTTGCCGCTTACAATACGCCTAGTTTTAAACTTGCTACGTTTTAAATACCTGTTTTGAACTGTCTCACGACTAATAAGTAAGTATACTGTAGACAATTCTTATACGTTTGTGGACCGCTTAAGCCTTAAAGGATTTTACCAACGTTCAGGACCTAACTATGGCCTCTTTTGATGTGGAAAATTTATTTACTAATGTGCCTCTTCATGAAACCATAGATATATGCCTGAATTCTTTGTTTAAGGATGTAAATGACCTCGTTTTAGGTTTGAAACGTAATTTTTTTAATGAAGCAAAGGCGCTTCTTATCGTAAAGAGGGACGTGTCTGGTTGTCTTCCCATGATGTCATTAGTCTCTCATACGTCACCTTCTGTGATGTCACTATTCGCGGTTCTCCGCGTATATAAGCTTATCATGCCAACTGAGGGAGGCGTAGCCGTCATGCAGTCATAATCATTTTTAGTAGCGTCCACTGGACGTCGCCTGACTCCGGCGTTCAGACAAACGTCGTTACTCCAACCTCCTGTTATCCTATCTAGTTCTTAATATGCTTTTAGATTTAGACTACACGCCCTCAATGATTCCTGCCTCTTATTCGGACATAACTACGAACCCTTGGACCCTCAGAAGATCTTCCGGTGATTAAACGTCGATAGAACATTGTTATATTCAGATCTAACTATTAATTAATTATTGGCGCACATCATGTCTTGACAAATTGTCTCGGACAATTTGGAACATATAGGCAACATATACCATACAACCCTGTTTAGGCAAGGCAAGGGGCTGCATGGACCAATACCATTTCCAGTGCTCCTATAAGAAGAAATAAAGAAAGAAGAATTGAGATTACCAAGTGGGAGGCTCAAGCCACTTTTGTTCCTGTCTTTTTTCAAATAGAAATGTGTTCAGTTAGTGTCTAATACTCCTATAAAATTATGTTCAAAGTTTTTGTGGATAATGGAAATATGGAATGAATGGAAAACATTATTTGAGATAAGCTAGCCTGGTCTCTTTGAAATTAGAAAGCTTTTACTTGACAGTGAACTCCATTTGCTGATTTGCAAATCTCCAAGACTCTNTATTAGGCTACCGGATTTCCTTAAATTTATTGTCTTGCTGTTTTTAAATAATGTATGACAACCTTTTGTTCTTTATGCAGGTATCAATAAATTGTTCACATCTTAAGTCAGTTTGTTTTGTGCATTTGTTAAGCCATCAAGAAAACGTGAGTAACCAATATTTTAACTGGGATATAATTTCATGTCTAACTGTAATAACATTAACACAAAGCCAGTTTCTTGTTCAAGCCAATCTGAAGACTGATGCCAGTATAGGTAGCACCTGCCACGGTGCCACCTGAGATTATTAACATTAGCTTTTAGCTACCTATTTTAAAAACTGATTTTGCCTTCAGATCATATGATTTGAATTAGCCTAAGGCTAAGCTGCTAGTTACAAAAATGTTTACCACCTTTTGTGCCTTGTATTTTTGCCCTATTCTTCTGATATTATTATATTATTTTATTTCAGCTTGCATTGATCATATCCTAAATTTATCCTAAATGCCTTGATGTCTAGGCTCTGAAACACAAATTTTGAATTTAGAAATTATTAAAATGAGGCTGTGAGTGCTCACTCTTTGTAGATTTAATTCTTGTTGAAAGGTGTGTAACGTGTGTTCAATTTTTACAAACTGATTTTTTTTTGTAGCAAAAAAAAAAGGTAAACAACATCCCTGTGTGATTTCTCAGGTAATAAATTTAACATATGATTTCTATTTGTAATTTGGTGTTTTTTTGACTAGTTTTCATGAAATTCCAGATTCACCAGGATATACCTCAGGAAGAGGAAAATAAAAGATCGCCTTTTGGAACCTTTATTGACTTCGGCCCAAGATTAGGTGGATAGGACAACTCAGCGGTCACATTGATTGAAGATTCCTTGACAACAAAGGCTTTGACATACAATATGGGCAAAGGAGATGAAATTGCTAAGCACGCGGAGAAATATAGAGGCAGGACAGATTGGGCCAAAGATGTAAAGAAAACGGCTAATGATGGTTCCTGTACATTTCAGGCAGGGGATCCAAAATGTAATCTTTTTGTTTATGATGTATTATATGATGCAGGGATTACCCCTCCTAAAACTGGTATATGGCCTATTACAGCCTCCATGTGGACGGGTTCTGTTGATGGTTGGACTAAACAAAGTACGCAACAAAGAGGAGATGTAGTATCTGATGGTAAGCATTGTGGCATAGCCGTAGATGGGTCATATACCATTGCAGCAGGTGCAAATCTGGGCAAAGTGTATATGGACAAAGATATTAGCGGGGGAACCATACAACGGTATGATGAACAATAATATGAAATGCACAAGATTCATAGTAATACAACATAGTTTCTGTCTACTTGCATTTATTGGCATGTCAGTTCTATTTCAAAATTCCAATAAGCCTTAACTTTTATTGCAAATCTTTATTACTTACACCTTTATTATACTAATTCATCTTCCATGCAACATTCAAGTGGATTATGAGATAATCTCCCCGCGGTTGACACAGGAATACAATTTGCTTATAGAAGATTCAAGTCAAGTTTTCAAGTGATTGATTATGAATGTGGTCATATCAATAACTTTCTTGAAAGGTTGAGCTTAACCTGGTTTGTGAAAGAAACCTTATACAAGCTATAAGGCAGTAAACAGCTGGTTGATTTTAAAAATTTTTACCATAGTGCCCATTCCATTAAAATAAGAGTATATACATGACACATTGCAAACAAGGAAAAGTTATTTGCATTATAAGAATATAAAATATGGAGAGGACTTGTTTACGCATTTTTTCATATGGTCTGCCAGCAAAACACCTTTCCAATAGGTAAACCAAAACTTGGGCATGTGTAATGCTTAAATGAATGCATCATTTGCTAAAAACAATTGAATAATGTCCATCAATGCCTTGCATGCTTCATTGATTTAGCTTTTATGCAATTATTTGTTTTCAGTTAAAGCCATGTTACGGAGGCTTGTTCAAAAGTTTCCATATTTTCTATATCTAGCCTATTTAGCTTTTGTGCAATTATTACATATTTAGCTTTTGTGCAATTATTTGTTTTCTGTTAAAGCCATGTTACGGAGGCTTGTTCAAAAGTTTTGTGTAACATAAGTGTATCGATTGCTGTTTTTGCTTACTTCTATATTATTTAATCTTCCAGCAAATGTTCTTTATTTAAGTTCGGTTCATGTAACCACTCTTCCTCTTGATTATGATACAAGTTTGATGACCTGACAGATATGAATTTTTCTAAAAGAATAGGTCAACAGATGGTCTAACATGGTAGATCTGTTGCTCAGACTTTGTATGTTGCTCTCTGATGCTTCATTCGCATAATAATAGAACATTTTTGTTGATGCACCTGTGCAAGATTTGTCCTGGATAGATGTTATTCTCTTTTTTTCAATTGAAATTCTTTGTAGTTCAAATTCTAAATCTTTGCCCGAGTCATTTTCTTTGGTTAGAGGGCTTATGATGCTGCGTAGCCTATGAACTTGAAAAGGGATACGACCATTGTTTGTTGTAATGCTTGCCGTAAACTGTCATAGCACACTTAATATTCGATAGTATCCCCAAAAAGTTGGTTGAAGAACATTGGGTAGCTTTTTAGTTGCCTTAATTTTGCTTGGTTTTCAATATTTTCCTAAGGACTACATCCTTCATGTCCTACATTATAGGTAGTGTAAGGAAAGGTCTTGCTGAAGCAAACGTATTTCTTTAATGCCCTATCTTGACTCTCGAATCCAAGAATCTCTTTTTTTTTTTAACATCAAATTTGGTTAAAGTGTCTTTGCCTTTCATGTCTTCCAGCAGGCTCAGTAATTTTGACCAATCTGTGCAAAAAATCATAGGTATCACTATAGAGCAATTCAACTTTACTACCATATCTACTAAATTGAGTTCTAGGAAGCGATCCTGTAAGATCGGAACCATTAACAATGAAACCATGAACCACACGATGTTGCTGAAACTGGATTCTATTCTATTAAGGAAAATTGTGTGTTTCAAAATAAAATAAATTGTTATTTAAATATGTAATGCCTTATGATAAATACACTTTTTCTTTATTTAAACTGTACAAGGACTAAATTGATATTATATATTTCCGAGATTTTCGTGCGAGGGGACATAGTTCAATGGAGCGCTAAGAAGCAGCACTGCTGCTACGTCTTCTGCTGATGCCTGATGAGCTGAGCGTAGTACCCGCCCAGCTTCTTCAGAGACTCGTGCGTGCCAACCTGAAATGCATTTGAATTACCTACGTTACACTTGACACATCATAGCAAAAACACAGTGCCGCACGACAGACTATTTAATCATTTAATTTACACAGCATCCGCAAGTGATTTTAGTTAGCGAAAAACCCAAGAATTACGGTAGTGTTAATAGTGGGTTTACTAGCGCTTCAGAAAATCTTGATCCATTTCTCGCCGAAAGTCAAACGTCCATTTACACAGCGTGTAAATGAAATATTAACAATATTACCATTTCGGCGGTCAAGGCACGCTGTCGCGAGGGTTCAGCTAGGTTATAATATAATAGTGTGTGCATCAAGTTGGTGTACTCAGGGCAGGCCTAGAGTTATCGGAGCAGGTTACATTGTGTCAAGTATAGCTTGAGGTTATCTGTACCATTGAAATCAGTTCGGGGAACTTTCCTTAGAATCCTGGGAAGGGCTTCGCCTGGGTTCAGTAGGATGGTGTCTGAGGAGCAGTTTCTTCGGTCGACCTTATAGTTAGGGCACCCTGCCATTACGTGCAGCAGTCAGGGGGTCAAAAAAGTCGGTTAAGCAAGGCATTGGGCGGTGTTCCATAAGGTATCTGTGAGTGAGGCGTGTGTGGCCAATTCTTAGCCTACACAGGACCACTTTCATGCGACGTTATCTCGGATAAGACGAGTTCCAGATTCGTACACTATCCTTCAATTTTCGCAACTTGTTTACCTCTGAATTTCGCCATTACTCTTGCCACACCCTCTGTCTGCTTTTAATATATGGTAGTAATCGCGACTTGGGACTTATTCATGGCGACGGGCGCTGACTGCCGCCTCATCCGCCCTCTCGTTCCAGCGCACTCCCTACGTGGCCGTAACAGAGCCAGGCCGTCACCAGACGAGCGTTCTGCCATCTCAGTTAGTCTGGGCTTTCCACCGGAGCCACCCGGCCATGATTGCATCTGAGACCGCACAGCTTCGGGTCTCATCGAGACACGCTAGCCAACCGCCCACGACAAGGACGAGATGGCGTAGGGGGGAGATGTAATCCAAAAACCGGCAAATTGTTATTGACTATGTATGAATTATATAATATATTACTAACAAACAAATTTTGTCGACGTAGCGAAGGCTGTTCGCTTGTTAGGAACTTCAAATTGATGGCACAACAAAGAAGGAACAGGTATTTTTAACACCATTAATTATTACGAATGTTTTCCAAACTTCACAAGTCCTGGACTGTAAATGGCACTGATGGTAAAGTTGCCTTATCACGGAACCTGTACAATACCTCGACCAGCCTGCCCCTGCTGAGCACGGCGATGGTGTCGGCGGCCTGTATGGTGGAGAGTCTGTGCGCGATGACGATGACCGTGCGGCCGACGCTGCAGCGCTCCAGCGCTGCCTGCACCACGCGCTCCGACTCCGCGTCCAAGGCACTGCAATGACATGCACTTATTAACAACTAAATCAACATGCTGGATCCGTTTGTTCATCACAATTATATGTACAATTCATAGAAAATTTTTTTTATAATATCAGTTATTCTTTTTGATTAGTTGTCATTCGACTAATTTATAAATTCGTTGCCTGCATCGCAAACTTTAAATTGGTCAAAAATAAGCTGCATTAATAATTGTCAACGGTGTCGTTGATTTTCCATCCAATAATTTTTTAGATTTCAGGTCACCCACGTTTGCCTACAATGGTAAAAGATGTGATGAACGAGCAAATGTGCAAAATCCTAAATTGACATTAACAATGAGAAATATGGCAAAATAAACGTTAAGTATTATTAACAAGTAAGTATAAGCTCATTGGAGACCAAAACATGCAGGAAATGTACAATTTATCGTAGATTATTTATGGATCACTGATTCTGAAAGATACGAAACAAACCATAGCATATGACTAACAAGAAAACTCAATCTCAATCACTGTAGAGGATTCTTAGCGACCTGTCACATCAATAAACTGAAAGTTTTTATGAAATAGTAACCATGGCGTTGCTTTACTCAGATCAACACATGCGTTTGAAAGAAAGAGACCATAATAGCTCACGAAGTCGAACGCAATAGCATGAAAAATACGTCAAAATAATCGACGGTAAACTGTATTCAATTGCATATAAACATAGCATGCTATGCTCTAATATGCAAATACAGACAGCATGTCATGCGTTAACAAGCACTCAAAGATAGCATGCTATGCCTTAATATGCAAGCATGGACAGCATGTCATGCGTTTACAATCATGCAAAGACAGCATGCCATACTTCAACATGCAAATTAGGACCTGGTCGCTTCATCCAGCACGAGGATCCTGGGGTTGTTGAGGAGCGCTCTAGCGATGGCGATGCGCTGCTTCTGGCCTCCCGAGACCGTCACGCCGCGCTCCCCCACAACCGTCGCGTACCCTGCGGGGAACCGCGAGATGAAGCCGTGCGCGTTGGCAGCTTCAGCGGCTGCGATCACCTGCAATTGTTGATCACATTACAACACTGCAAATACGGCCGTTCTTAAACAGTGTTAGGAACACAGAAAATCTAACACGGTACATAAACAGTGCTAGGAACGCAGAAAATCTTACACGGTACATAAACAGTGCTAGGAACACAGAAAATCTTACACGGTACATAAACAGTGCTGGGAACGCAGAAAATCTAACACAGTACATAAACAGTGCTAGGAACGCAGAAAACCTAACACGGTACATTAACAGTGCTAGGAACAAAGAAAATCTTACACAGTACATAAACAGTGCTAGGAACGCAGAAAATCTAACACGGTACATAAACAGTGCTAGGAACACAGAAAATCTAACACGGTACATTAACAGTGCTAGGAACACAGAAAATCTAACACGGTACATTAACAGTGCTAGGAACGCAGAAAATCTAACACGGTACATAAACTGTGATAGGAACGCAGAAAATCTAACACAGTACATAAACAAGGCTTGGGTTTACATAAAACTTGACCGAGCTAGCATTCACAAAAAAGAATTCCCATTGAACCTCCTTTGAAGAGTTGTTAAAAATTAGATTGAAAAATAAGAATATCCCATGACTGATAAGAGAATGGGTTCTGTCTATAATGATTAGGCGTTGATTCTTTTATGTTATATTAAAGACTCTCAAGCTGAGTTCCGCATTGATCACTCGTCTATGTGATCATAAGAAAGACTGCGAGCGTAGCATCAAGAATGCTTCAAAAATACATCTGGTTTTTGGAGGAGGAAAGAACTTCTGGTGAAATTTCAGATCGCACGAATCAAAATAATGATGTTGGCTACTCTTACGGTACGTTCCTGCTGTAATTTCATAAAATTTGGTTCTCTGCACCGATGTTTAAGTAGCAATGACATTTATGGCCATAAATGAGGAATTTTATACTTGTAGTCTGGTACAGTCGTTAATTCAGTCAGTCGTACATATTTTCATGATAATTAAGAACTCGCTGGGCAGGGTGGCCCATTGTTTAAAGTTCAGAGTAGTACCAAGATTGGCGCGGGTTCGATCCCAGCTCTGTGCGCCACTTTCTGGTCAGAATCGGCAAGGAGGCCGGGCGGTTAAGCAAAGCAGAATTGTAGCAGTGAGTTGCGAGTTCGAGACCGCAAAATGCTGTGAAAGTTCTGCAATGTTAAGAATCGACGACAGACCTACGGCCTACTAAACGCTGAAACCGTTATTATTATTACAAGAAGGCGAGTTAAACCTCGCTATCGGTGGCGTCAGGACGTCCGTATCTGATGTTCTCCATGACGGAGGTATGGAAAAGCACAGGCTCCTGGTGGATGAAGCCGATCAGACGACCTCGCACCCAAGCCGGGTCCAGACGTCTCAGGTCAACGTCGTCGATCGTGATGCTGCCGTGGTCTACGTCGTAAAACCTGTCAGTTGACCATTTATCTACACGAGTCAGGTATCTACCTGAGTCTTCTCGTTAGACTTCTACACATTATTACATGCTTTGTCTATGGATACATTAATTGTAGTCTGTTATTGTTCCGAAAGGCTGGTAACAGGAGTTACATCAGTACTTAAAGGATTTAACTAGGAATGAGCGTTACATTAAAAGAAAATGACGGCATATGTGAATTATTGGCATATCTATAGAGCACAAGGTGAGTTCTTTACTCACTCTGAACGCTAATAGAGTGCAAAAAAAACTTCATCGGGTACCTCGATTTCCAGCAACAATAACGGTACTAGAGTAAAGAAAAGATATTGAAGTAAATATGTTCACCGAGTATCATATAACAATATAATATCATAATGCAAACAACATAATCACATAACAATACATTTAATAATAAAACAACATGAATATCATGTGAACTGACCGCTCCAAGAGATGGCCGACGGTAGTTTTGCCAGCACCGCTTTCTCCCACCACAGCCACCGTCTTGCCAGCAGGAATTTCCAGACTGAACTTGTGCAGGACCTCCTGTGACGAAAATACCAAAGCTTACATTCACAACACAATTCTCCACTGTCAATAGAATTCAACGCTTCATGAGGTTAGAGACAGATTGAAAGTCGCTCGGAGAATTTACGTGGGTTTGAATTATTTTTCACTTTTTGAGTGAAAAAAACATCAGGCCAACATACTTCAGAAAAAAACTATGGCCTTGTCAAGAATGAGATATTCTTATTTTTCATGAAAATTTTAACGACAAATCCTTATAAATATAGAATTAACATTTTTTTGTCGATTAATTTTCAGCTGAGAAACAGCATGAATGAAAGACTGCACTTTGAAGAATTGACTATTTTTCTACTTAAGGAAAATACATTGTCTTAGGCAACAAAGAGTAAAATCTAGAATTACTTATGCTGGAATTATTCATTACCATGAATGACTCTCAACGATCCCATCACTTTACATTAAATGATGACAAAAAGAACGAGACGCATATTATTGAAATTAATTCATCTCTAACTTTCTGATGATTATTGCGTGGCCAGGCAATCTCTTATCCCTCTCATGATTAGCAATCTCTGATTCCATCATTCAATCATTAGTAATCAATCATCATCATTAGTAATCACTGATGCCTTTCATCATCATCAATCTCATGTTCATCAATCCATAAATTTCTCACGTGATAACCAATCTCTGACCTCATTGAAGATTATGGCCCAGCTACCATTGGCCCTGCTATTACAGCCTGGATTAGTGTTTTGGTACCTACTCGGTACGTACGTGCCTGAGTCAGCACGTACACACCTGAGTAAGCACGTACACACTTAAGTCAGCACGTACACACTTGAGTCAGCACGTACACACTTGAGTCAGCACGTATACACTTGAGTCAGCACGTACACACTTGAGTCAGCACGTACATACTTGAGTCAGCACGTACACACTTGAGTCAGCACGTATGACTCGCCTGCTCCGGCCTGGTGGGGTAGGAGAAGCAGACGTTGTTGAAGCGCACGCTGCCACACAGCGAGTGGTACGGGATCCTCAGGCCGCCCGTCAGGGGGATGCTTGGCTTCAAGTGCACGAACTGCAAACACCCGCATTATTATTGCCATTATTAGTGACTGTTTAAGAAGTAATGATTTTCTTTAATAATACTCAATTCTAAAAACATTCAAGTATGCTCTGCATCTATAGAGAAATCAATAAGTGACTAAGTAAATTGCAAAAAAAAGTTCTTATCTGACGGTCTTTGGTAAAAGGCAATGTTAATTTCAGAGGGAATTCTATTTTCATCCTATGAAACCCGCATTTTCATGAAAACTGTGGATTTCATAGATTCAAGGGTGCCTTATGCATTTGTACAAGTTCCAGAATCTTCTACAAGATAATTGTAAACGGCAACATCTAAAACCCCCCACATCTACACAAATAGAGGTGATAACCCTTCTTATTTTGTAGAAACACAGATATCTTCACTTTGAACCCTATCATTCAAGCATTTGTCTGGCTATGGTAACTCTAATGGAGACTATGATACATATTGCCCTGCCAGTAGCTAATATGACCGCATCCTGAAGGACCACGACCTAGAGCTGCACCTCGAAGACTCTGGTAGCAGCGCTGACGCCCCTGACGTAGTAGCCGAAGAGTACAGAGAGCTGCCCCAGGGAGCGCTGGATGGTCTGCGACGCCGTCAGGAAAGTCATGAGGTCACCAGGCCGTAGGTTGCCACTCGCGAGCTGCGAGCCTCCAAGCCACAGCGTCAGCAGCACGACGCCATTTAGGAACAGGTTAGATCCTGCCTGCAGAGGAAAAATTAGTTCATGATAATATCTATGTCAAATTTAAAAAAGTAAAAATGAATTGAATAAATATCATAAAGCCGGTGAATAAAAAAAATATGCAGACAAATACCGTAATGAAGGACCACAAAAATAGAGACCAATTTAAAAATCAAGTTCAACTCAGCCGGAGCGATAGATTGGATAATAATGAATTTATTCAGACCGGAAAAACAAACTAGACATAGGTAGTATGTAAGATGTAGGTAGTTCAATTTTTTGTAACTAATGGAGAAGTACTAGTCTTAATATTATCTTTATAAATTAAAAGATTATTATTCTTTTTAACACGTTGACTCCGAAGTGGTACATATGCGTACCACGAAATGTATTTCTCCAGGACGAAGTGGTGCATAATTCAGGTTGCCTAAAATCGGCTAAATCCGAGAACAAAAAAGGCCAAAAAGGCCGATAACCCAATATATACTAGTTTATTTGTAGCTTCCGCTATAAAAATTCCATTTATTTTCTTTTTCCAGTGCTTAAAATTTAATTAGGAAGTACCCCTATCATAAATTTTAGCCGGCCAACGCAATTGAAGAAAACTAAATCACGGAATTTGTCCGGAAAAAATAACCGTCTGGCAACCCTGTTTAAAAACAGTACAAAAAATGAAATAATAGTACAAGATGAAGCGATCGTAGTCAACGTGTTAATCTGGTGGTTGAGCCACAGATTTGCATTTATGAGTGTGAGAATTGATCAACTGGATTGGGAAATTTAAAACCCAGTTAGGAAAATTATAGTGTTGCAAGTCAAAGAGAAAATTCGTATAAAATAAATGAATTAATCAAAATAAATAAATAGTGTCAGACATCCACAAAAATAGGAAATGAAAGCTAATAAGTGAAGGAAAATAATAATAACAAAAATTAAGGTTGCTAGATAGATAAGTCAGATGTCAAAAATATGAAAGCAATTAGGAAATGAATTTCAAAATAATGCAAAAGCGTTTAATAACTTAGAAACCCAAATGGCAAAAAAAATCTACTATCAAAGCCTAGTTTCAAGATTAAATAACTTCGCCGATCACTTGCTTGTTGGCAAGCAATTTCACCTGAAATATTCCAATGCCGAAGCCGAGAGTTTCATTCATGGCTCTGCTCTTGTCGACCTCTTGCGAGAAGAGCTGCATCTCCTGCTCCTCGCTGGCGAAGCTCCGCACGGTGCGTATGTTGCCCAAACATTCCTCCGCCACACCCGTCGACACCGCCACCTGCAACACCTCCTCCATCACACACACTCCTCCGCCACACCTGTCGCCACCGCCACCTGCAACACCTCCTCCATCACATCCCATGTTTAGGAAGTTTTCTCGGGGTTCCAATAGAAAAATAACTAACACCTCTGATGATGGCTGAGGATTGAAGCTTCATCACTAACGACGCATTATTATAATCAAGCTCGTTAGTGGCACCTTATTACTGGGATAGAACGTGAACGAAGCGATGTAACACTAGGCCAGTGAATGTATTCACAATTAGTTTGAGCTGAATTTAATGTGTTATAATTATCAAGCTCTTCAAAAATGATCCTAGATTAGTTTAATGCGCCTGGCTTGATAAATTAAAGGCATAATTATTTTAATGATGAGAATTAGCACCAGGGAATGAGCAACAGCATTTGCTTTTAAATGACCGCACCTGGTGATGTAACCTACAACAGAACCTGGTGATGTACAACAGAAGCTGGCGCTGGGCAACAGCACCTGGTGCTGGACAACAGCACCTGGTGCTGGACAACAGTACCTGGTGCTGGACAACAGTACCTGGTGCTGGACAACAGCACCTGGTGCTGGGCAACAGGACCTGGCGCTGGACAACAGCACCTGGTGCTGGGCAACAGTACCTGGTGCTAGACAACAGTACCTGGCGCTGGACAACAGTACCTGGTGCTGGACAACAGCACCTGGTGCTGGACAACAGCACCTGGTGCTGGACAACAGCACCTGGTGCTGGACAACAGTACCTGGTGCTGGACAACAGTACCTGGTGCTGAACAACAGTACCTGGTGCTGGACAACAGTACCTGGTGCTGGACATCACTTGCTACTGGCCAGCATGTGCTACTGGCCAACACTTGCTACTGGCCAGCGTTTGCAACACGTGACGGCAGTGCGGTTAGGCGCGGCTCACCTGCGTGACGCTGCGGATGCCCTGCGAGACGCACATCTTGAAGGAGCTCTTGAAGTCCTGCACGTCAGCCGTGAGGCGGTTTACAAGCTCCCCTGCACAAGCATTAAGATGGCATCACGTAACATGGCATACATCACCTTTGGCTCATGTTCAATGTGGTAAACCTAACATTGTGCACATGTTAAATGAGTTAATAGTCAAATAGAATGAAAAACTTTACTGCAGAGCTTTCTACTGGTTTTTCCAATGCAGTACCTATTGAATTAAAAATCATCAATGCTTATCCAAACATGCATATACGATAATACAAAAAGTGTTTAAGCATCGTAAAAACTTTTTAGATTACCAAGTTTATAAATCCAAACCTTAGCTGGATTATAAATCCAACAGCCAAGCTCCTTGTGGTTGTATTGAAAACACTTTCAGTATTTCTAGGCTCATCCTGAATACTCCTATTGACTGCTCATCATGAATATGTTGGACCTCACCAGTTCTGTGCTGATCATAAAAAGCAATGTCTTGCTGCAGGAGGGAACGGAAGAGTTCTTCCCTCAACTGCACTGCCAGGCGCTCCCCCATCAACGTCAGACATGTGATGTATCCAAAAGTGAATCCTGCCTGCAAACATAGTGTGAATATACACTGACCACACAAAACATACAGAAGGGAATTAAAATTCTCAAAAAAAGGTGGGGCGGTTGAATGATTCATTAAATGTCCAGTTTGAAACCAAGTGTAAAAATTTAAAACTTATACATAACAAAAATGGATGTGAACCAGAATCTACATGAATAGCTCATCAGGTATAAGTTTTTCATAGGCTTTGTCATTTATTATTAACATTTATCTAGTTCTAATAAAGCTTTATTAGGCATATTTAATGGTCTCTTAGGAGAAATCCACTAGAACTTCACTAGAACTTAATGGATGTAGTGTTTAGATCCAATCATTTGGGTATAAAATACAGCAAATGTTATATACCTGCACAATGTATATTTTAACAAGCTTCAAGGCAGGCTGAGTAACATCCTTCCAGAATTGTTGCGCATCTCTCGCTGTGTTGCCTGCATGCTCCGCCACTACGTTCACTAGATCTCCAAGCAGCAGTGGGATCTGCACATTGGCTAGTGCTACTACCAGGGCCGTCTGCACACACAAAGTCGGGCAATGCTAGAGATATTTAGTGATTTAACACCAATTAAGAAGTGTTGGCATTAACGGTATCTCAATGTGTAATTGTGTATGTAGTTGTGATGTGGCCCATTAACAGTAACTCAATTGCGTACTGGTATGTAGTTGTGAAGTGGCAAATTGGCGTGTAATCTTTAAAAAGAACAAAATTTTTATGATGGTGAATTATTTTAAAAGCTAAGTGAGATAGTAACACCATAAATTCCGAGTTTACAGGAGAATTACTCTAATGCAATATTTTTCCATGTAAGGGCCAATGAGTAGAGTATTACATAGTATTCTGTCGTTGAACTTTTTATTATAGCTTAAGAGTTTTATGAAGTCACAGGAGCTTCCTACAGAAATGACAATGAGTTGCGAGGCATACATTAATAAAATTTGACCGCAAATCATCATAATATACACACAGTAGGTACATTGAAAGATGTGGGGACTCACAGCAACTGCACCAAGGAAATAATGCAGCTGGGGTTTGAGGAGTGTCCAGAAATAATACCAGTCAAACACAAGATCCTCATTATCAAGAGCATCTTTGCTGTCACTATTTGTGTCATCTGACTTCTGAAGTCGAGCTGTCAAGAGCGCCTCTTCTGGAGCTGATACTTTGACAGCACCCTGCTTGCATTGCACCCACACATCTCCAGCAAATACCTGAAATTTGGAAACCATGTTGATTCAATGAATGAAATGCAGTGAATACCTATAGACTATTGTTACATTTGCACTAGGGCATTCAATCAATCAATTTGCATTGGGATTTAGTAAAAAATTAAGAAAAACCCTGACTGTAACTCATCAATATTAGGATCTTGGTACAAATCCTGATATGCAGGCTTAAGGGTGCTTGAGACAATGCACTGACTTGCCTTAGCACAGACGACTGATCCAGCACCCAGAAACACCCTCAAAGGCAAAGGCACTGATTTGGTGGGCTTTGACTGGAGTTTAGGGGCTTTTGACAAGATAAAGTGATTTTGCAGAGGAGAAAAATTCTGAAAATGTTCATAATTTTTTTTTGAAATTTCAACATTATATATTTAAGACAAAGATACGGTATACATAATTATATATAAAAATACATTATGACACCATATCATGCTCAAGAGTGATAATGTACCAAAAAAATTATCAACAGGCGACAATACATTTTTTCTAGACATGGCAGTTTAGAAATGTTATAGGCATTATAAGGAAAAATGTTAACAATGTGCCCCCAGCAACCCAGCTCAGTAGTGGTAATATCAGAATGAGCAAACCTTTGGAGGGGTGTTATTCAGTAACACTCTCTTGAAGCTGATATCCACATTACTGCAAAAAAATAATACATGTATGTAAATTATGAGCCACACAAAAGTTGCCTTGTCTCTTTAAAGATGATCTTACAAAGGCAAGTACTGGTAGCTGTATTTCATGAAGAATAATATATTTCATGATGAATGTTTTTTATTTCAATTTATTAGCTGTTCAAGCATAAAAAGAAAGTTTATTTTAATTATTTACCAAAACTTTCACTCAAATTATCTTAGATTTTAACTAATTGACAAAAAATTTTGATGAAATCTTTTATCTTACCTAAAAAATTTGAAGCTTGTAAACATGGAAGTGCAGCTTTTTGCAGCTGCAAATTTAAGACAGAACATCTGAATGTATGAATTTTGTAGTAAATATGTATGACAGTAATACAGTATTAGGCACTTAGCTAAACATATGATTGAAGATTGTTAAAAAATTTAGGTAATTATTGAAAACTCTAGAGGATCATTTGCTCTGACAAAGCTCATGGAGTCATGGTAGGTTTATAGCAAACTTCTGGAAGGTCTGTAAGGAAATTAGTTTTATACAAGAAATAGTTTGTAGTACAATAGCAATAACCCTCGCAAGTCGCAAAGACCTTTACAATGACTCAATGAGCCCATTATTATTAATCAGCCCAACTTGTTTATGAAATGTTTCATGGTAAGATATTATAAACAAAAAGTGCTCAAAACCTTCCCTTATTGCCCCCAATTGACGCTGATGGTATAGCCACAGGCCCACAGCTCCTTGTTCCACTACAACTAGTTGCTGGATAGTAGCCAGCAGCTTCCATTGTTGGCAAGTGGCAATTCTAAAGTCTAAACAAATACAATCTGACACTGATGGTGCAGCTCAGGCTTCAGGGGCTGGTAGCCTATTGAATATATATACAGAGTTTACAGACTACTGTTTGAGCCATCAGCTGTGACCAGAACTTCCCAAATTGCCCAATTCTGGACATTTTTGGAGCTAGAAAGTTTACACACTTCCAAGTTCCCAGTATATTAGGTCAATTATTTATCAATAGAGGAAAAACAAGTAAAAATCACAGAAAATGTCACTTATTCTAGGTACATTATCTTAAAATAAAAGGAAGCCTGGAAGAGCGAAGAAGAGGACTTCAGACTTCAGAGAACTGTTAGTAATGGACATTGGATGATTGGACAAGTACACTTTACAGTTTACATGTTTCAAACGTTTTTAAATTGAGTTTTATTTCAAGTGTCCTGGATAATGGTAATCCAGCCTGGATTACCACATTGGCACATTCCCAGCCTCCAAGGGGCCCAGGGCCAGCCTGGCCAGGAACCAGGGCCCAGGGGTAATTTGAGACTTTCATTTTGCATTTGGCACCTTAAAAATAGCATAATCATATGGAATTTTTAGAAGATCCCATTCATTATTCAATAGCCCTTGCAAAGAGCTTTAAAATGAGCTCAAACTCATAGTGACAAACCAGAGAGTTTTTAGAATCAGTT
>NW_025934153.1:0-1112 GCF_000764305.2 Hyalella azteca | reverse complement strand
TTTACTGTTAGCCGGAGTTACCCGCAGCTCATTGATCTGAGGCTATGTGTAGCTATTGCATGCTGATGTTTGGTGTTGGGCCCAGGGCCTGTAGTAAATTTTGTTACCCACGGCTGCGCTTCTTTACGTCTTAGGCTCCTACTTGCACTAGGCCGGGCTATTATAGTGCGATGATGTGTTCAACTTTTATGTTAAGAAAAGTTTTTAACATGGCAAATATTTTTTTTACTGCAGACCTTAGCAGGGGTACTTTTCCAAAATCTCACTTTTCACCCTGTTTAAAGCCTGTTTTTCAGGGATTTTCTAGAGTTAGTAAATGTATGATTTATTAACTTGCTTTATGCTACATAGGTAGGAAAAATGTTAAACTTTACATCACTATTTCCAGTTTTGCAATATTTTAATTAGTTTAACTGCTACAACATTTCTATGAAATGTCAGAGAACTGTCCCTTAAGTACCCTGCCTGTCCCTTATTACTCTATTTGACCATATATCACTTCAAGTAACATCTTTTTTCTCTACTTTAATCTCAGCAGCACATTTGTTTTTGGTAAAACTGCCTAACCAAACTTGCTTGCAAGATCATCATAGCATTTCTAATNAGATCATCATAGCATTTCTAATTTTATAGCTGTAAATTGGGACTGGCTGTGAATTGGGACTCCTAAAAATTCACACATAAATAATAAATTGGTTCACTAAAGTGAGGTAATGCTGTAATTGTCAAACACCATTTTCAGTGTAATGCTTACCTACATAAATTTGGAACACTTTTTTTTTTAACCCTTAACAGCTGGCGCAATGAATTGTTTTGTGAAAAAAGTATGGAAGTTGATTTTGGGGCTTTACTGACTCATAATAAGAGGAATAGATGATCAAACCAAGAAATTTCACTTTCACAAAAAAATATTAATAGTGTACAAATTAGTACAGTCAGGACCACACATGCACCAAAGGAAACATTGAAAATCAGGGTTGGTGATTTTTTTGATTTTTTTGAAAAAATAAAAATCAATGATTTTTTCAGTTTTTTTGTCTTTCTGAAGTGTTATTTTTTATGTTGCAATTAGCCTACTAACAATAACAGTATATGGATCATAATGGATGGCT
>NW_025934152.1:0-277 GCF_000764305.2 Hyalella azteca | reverse complement strand
AAAAAATCACATGAACAAAAATGTCTTAGAATTCTGTTTTACATATGTGTACCAAATTTCAGATTGATCCCTCTGTAAATTAATGAGATAAATTTTTAGGGAGACGCTCCCCTTAAAAAATGTTTACACAGAAATACAGTCAATTGACAGGTGGTTTATGACAGAATTACAGAAAAATAACTAAATTTTATAATAATATTGCATAATAAAATTGATGGAAAATAAAGTACTAGTACAAGAAACAAATATCTAATGATCAAATTAAGTGATAACAACA
>NW_025934151.1:0-2128 GCF_000764305.2 Hyalella azteca | reverse complement strand
CGGGAGACTTGAGATCGATCCGAGCAGGCAGGGACTTTTCTTCAAGTCGATTTCTCACGAGTTTTGTACATGGCACTGTGATTATTTGTTCCTGCTACATTTCCGACATTGTTGCTTGTATCGCCATGCTTGATGTGTATACGTAATCCTAAAAATGTTTGATCTTATTTGGAAGGAATGTCGAGCAATGTGAGAATGCACTGGCTTTTGATTTGGAACTAAAGGAAAATTTTTATCTACCTAATTCGACAGGTGGTCATTGATGGCTCATCGATTAGCTATCGGCGCAGATGGGAAAGTTATTGGTGGAAGAAGGGTTTTTACGTTGAGGTTGCCATTAGCAGGATATAGGTGGGACATAGGCCGGACACGCCGTCAATGCGCCATCGGTGTTCTCCACCTATAATTTCCTCCAATAACCACCAATAATCATCGATACTCCACCAATAATTTTTATTTGGGTAGGTCGAAGGAAGCACAAACATGAGATGAGTTAGAATAACAATTTGTCTACTAAATCTTCATTAAATTAAGACTGCAAATCAATGTTATTTCTAACAGGAGAATTAAGATTAACTTTTTGTATGAGACACTCAGAACTTCACCTTTTGTTTTCAGTTCATTCCAAGTAAGTTCACTTGAACATAATAATACTGTTTTTCATATTTTATTGTTCAATCCTGTTGCATCTAGTCGTGACTTAGTTGAGCTTCATCCATTTACAATTTAATAATAAATAAGATTGACTCACCACGGCCCAGTACGGAGCGCCCATTGGAACGGCCGCTCCGTCACTCCACTGCCAAACATTGGTGAGCGTTCCATTGATCGCGCCTAACCAGTAGCCGTTGTTGAAATCAGTTGAGTCTGATGGAGTGCAACGTTAATAGTAATAGAAATATAATTATGTAATAGTAATATTAATTAATATAGAGCTTTTAGCGTTGATTAGAGCCTGTTGGCCTTTTCGACGATTCTTAACTACCTGGCCACCTCCTCGAGTTGCGAAGATTTTGCACCCCTATCCAGTTAAAATTTAGATCCGGCTCAGCTTCTGATTCCTCGAATCAGAAGCTGCCACGCCTCTGAATTTGGTTAGGGTAACAACTGTTCGGTCGCCCCAAGTCGAGTGGTACGGACACCTGAAATTTTCGGCTATCACACAGAAGCTAGCTGTGTGTTGTGCACAGGGCCAATTGTGAGTGAATAAGTAATGCAGTAGACCAACTCACCAAATTTTCAAAAATCAGCGAAGAGGCATGCACATCGTTTGTCTCATGATAATAGAGTCATAATGACATTGCAAGAAAATTAATCAGAAGTCCTATTACAGATGAATTAGGTTTTTGCTAAATTGACTTCTAACTTATGAGGGTCGACTTACAATGTTTCTAAGATGACAAACATTTTGAAAGCAAAATTTTTAAACTCTGCAAGTTTATTGACGTTAACATGTTTTCTGTTATAACCTTACATCCATCGTTGACATAGGTGGCGACATCAGTGAAGGAAGCGCAGTCTTTAAGCACAGGCAGCCTGCCGAAGTGCTGGGTGCAGTAAGTGGCCGCTTCGTCGTACGTCAGATATCCGCCCGTGTAACGGTGGATGCACTTGGACCCGACGACCTCATAGCCTTCAGGACAGTCGGCTGCGACAGCGCCTGCCATAAGAAAATTCGAATTAGATAATACAATCAATTTGCCATGCTTAGGCGCACAAATTATAAGAAAACTTTAACAACATGAGCAAACGACAACCGATGAAAATTTTAGGGTCATTTTAGGGTCACGAAAACTTTAACGATAGGAGCAAATGACAATCAACGAAGGCTTTAGGGTCCATGTCAAGTGAATAAAGAGTACCCACCCGACCATTTTGATAAAGGAACACACATATTTTAGTACATATTTCAACCCCAATAGGCCGAAATTTCAGCTGAAAATTCGAAAAACTTTTGAAATTATGGGCCCTCAGAGAAGGGGTGGTGAAAATGTCCATGATCGCGCGGCGGAAAATCTCCAACTTCAGGTCACTGCTGTGCTAGCCACTGGTTGGGAAATTAAGGTGTCTGTAGAGCTCAAGAAGGTGCTTCTAAAAAATTGTTTAATATGTAGTTTATTGTTAATAT
>NW_025934150.1:0-860 GCF_000764305.2 Hyalella azteca | reverse complement strand
TCCTCACACATGACAAAATAGATAGAATTGCTGTTCTAGGTAAATTTGCTTAACTCTAATAATAATTTGTTTTACTATAATAGATTTGCTTTACTGTAATTATTCTAAACGTATTATATTGAGTTTTTTTTCGCATATTTTGGTTGTGTATTCCATTATTTTGGTATGTTATTTCTTTGTTATCATGGAGTAAATATTCTCCTGCGTCATCGAGAATTAAAGACCTCAAGTAGAAAATTGCCAATTGCTCAAAAACCAATCACATTTTTATTACACTCGAAGCAAAGTTGTTTGTTAATTCGTCGGCGAAGTATTCATCGTATAGGAAGGACGCTTCAAATAAGTTTAATATTCTTTTGGTCTTGCGATCGTTCAATTACTATTTGTGATATGAAGCGTGTATTACATATTAATATGGTGCAGAAAGTGAAAGACATGTTTAGCATTCCTTGCATTGATTTAAAATCATTAAATGTAGTAATATTTTCAACTTCTTTCCCAGTCAATATTTGGAGAACAATCAGATTTACCATTTCGATTTTAATTCTTTTAAGGTATAAAAATTATTTTCTGTTATATTACTGCTTCTTTGATTGTTACGCAAAACGATTTTACTTCCGTTCATTAAATTTATATGAAGTAAATATTCATGGACACAACAAAAAAATTAATAACAAAGAAATTATAATTAAAGAAGCAACTCGACCAAATTAACCCAGTGATGTCGGTGATGATATTATGGCGGAGTCTGGTTTGTTGTCGATATTGGGGCCATGAGTAGGACTTTACGGCTGGAATTCGTCTTGTACGATTACTAGGTAAAACATAATTTAATTCTATTGTGCCAGCATTTATTAGAC
>NW_025934149.1:0-2672 GCF_000764305.2 Hyalella azteca | reverse complement strand
TGCCGGCATATCGTGGGAGCGTCAGAGCTGCCGGCATATCGTGGGAGCGTCAGAGCTGCCGGTAGATCGTGGTCTCTATCGTGAATCCTGTACAGACTAACAACTATGTCAAGGAGTGGACTTCACAGTAAGTATTCGTGATCGAAATTATTATGAATGGCTGCAACCTAATGATGCTAACGGTGCATAGTAATAATGCCCTTTTTAAATTTTCAATGATTTTTTTAATCATCAGTGATATTAAGTTAAGGGTCATATGGCTGAGAGAAGCTAAAAGCGATGGAAGTAGGCTGAACATAGGAACATAAATGAAAATTGAACATGGAATTACATAATTACTAAATTGAACAAAAATTACACAATACTATACTGAATGCATAACAAATAGCACTGTTTATTAAGCTCTTCGTCTACTTTTTGAATCAGTGGTTATTTCGAAACCAACGAAGTCAAATGAATTTACAACATAAGATGAATTGCTTCATGGTCTTGGCGATAATTTTCAATAATGCAATTGTTAGTGCATAAGCAATACTCCTGATATACCTTAATTCTTCTTCTGATTTGCCTTTATTCATGAAGCGGTTTTCTTATTTGTGATCTTTACCACCAATGGAGACTCGGTAGTTTGCCTGTTTTTATGACTTGTTTCTTTTTTATTCCTAAAACCATAAAACTCAGGAATCACTGACGGGTGCATCCGCACTGAATAACGAATAACTAGTAAGAAGACAGTGTATTTTTCTGACATAAATAACATTTTACGGAAGGAAAATTATAGACTTTATATGTACTTGAGACTGTTAATTGGCTGTTGAATGTTAAATTCTTATTCTCAATTATTAAAATAATTTGAATTAGTACCACGCAATTTAGAATTATTAAATTATGTTTCACGTCAAGACATAGTCAAATATTCACACCAAAGTCCGTAGATTATTTCTGATTTAGTTTCACTTTAAATTTTGTGATTAGGAGACTTTAAAACTAAAATTAAAACTAGAATAGCGGTGTCAGTCGCTTCTGAAAAACGCAGAATATTTATGTTTCGGGCCTCGAACACGTAACTCACTGCTTCTGAATTTAAAGGTCTGAATCTTTGAATATTTTTTCTGGCAAATTTTGTAAGTCCATGACTTTAACAGACTTTCTTACGTAGAATTTATGGCTGGTATATTATATCTATTCGTACGTTTGCTTGCTAGAGAATCACGTGATTTACGAAATTATGCCAATAGACGAATATACATATATTGTATATATATTGCATAGTTGGATCAACAACTTCCTTACAGATAGAGTATAAGCTGTTGCAATTGGAAACTCGAAATCGAGAAAAGTGAGGGTGAAAAGCGGAGTTCCACAGGGCTCAGTGCTTGGACCGATCCTCTTCCTCATCCACATCGATGATTTCGAACTGGAACTTACCCACGCATCTACATCGTCATTTGCGGACGATACAAGATTGCTGATGAAGATCACAGACGACATAGACTGCGAGAGGTTACAGCATGATCTATCGTCAATCTACGATTGGGCCCTAGTGGACAATATGCAGTTCAACGGCACCAAGTTCGAAGTAATGAGATACAGAGTCCGCACAGAGATCGGGATGCCATATCGCTACTTGGCATCAGATGGCACAGAAATTGAGGAGAAGCAACTAGTTCGAGATCTCGGAGTGTTGATGAGTTCTGAAGCCACGTTCGATGCCCACATCGAGGAAATAGTTGCGCGCAGCCGATCTGGCAAATATTCGGGCAAGAGATCTGGTGGATCTGGCAAATATTTCGAGCAAGAGAAGCAGCGCCAATGATTGCACTCTTCAGAGCCCTCCTGCTCCCCAATTTTGAACATTGCTGCCAACTTTAGGCGCCACTCAAGGCTGGTGCGGTGTGGAAACTGGAGGCAGTGCAGCTTTTCTTCTTCTCACTGTAGAGGAGGAGAGAGAGGTATATCATCCTGTATACTTGGGAAATGATAAACGGACTGTCTCCCAACTTTGAAAGTGAGACCTCCAGAATAGTGACGTATTACTACGAAAGGAGGGGTAAACTGTGCAGGATTCCCCCATTTAATAACCGAGCCGCGGCCAGAGTACCGCCTTTTCGAGGGGGATCACTTTCGTGGTAGGACCAAGGCTGTTTAAAGCCTTGCCAAAAGTACTGAGAGGAGGGGAGTTTACCATTGCAACATTCAAAAGACTACTGGACAATTGGTTAAGAAAAATCCCGGATTGTCCAGTAAAGGGAAGCAACCCTCAGCAAGTGACAAGCAACAGCATCTTGCATCAGCTCGCCCAAAGAAGGGCAAATAGACGGAACACGTCCAACTTTACATCCGGCACCCGAGGGCGGATTGACCTGCCTAACGACGACTTGGAGACGGTAGACGACGAAAACTGCGCATCAGCGTGATCGGAGACGAGGAAGTCCCAAACTCATCATAAGGTCATGAAATGTAGGTAAGACGACGCAGCAAGCGGTCGCTTATAAGCGCGATAATGAACTGCAGTCGTGCGCCATATGAGGACTGATGGCGCGCAAATGTTCCCTCGCTGGTGCAAATGTTCCCTCACTGCCGCACATGTTCCCTCACCGACGCACATGTTCCCTCGCTGGTGCAAATGTTCCCTCACTGCCGCACATGTTCCCTCACCGACGCACATGTTC
>NW_025934148.1:12593-17233 GCF_000764305.2 Hyalella azteca | reverse complement strand
GTATTCCCCCGCCCCTCCATCGTGGTCCCCCATCTCGTCCCTGCAGCAGAAGCACCGTCGGTACGCGGCGCGGTACGCCACCTTCAGGACGGACCTGCGGTACACCAGCACCGCGAACACCGCCACGCTCTCCAGTACCACGAACTGCCACAGCCTGCGGGTACAGGGGTACAGGGTACAGCCTGGGGGTACAAGGTACAGCCTGGGTGTATAGGGGTACAGGGTACAGCCTGGGGATACAAGGTACAGCCTGAGGGTACAGGGTACAGCCTGGGGGTACAAGGTACAGCCTGGGGGTACAGGGGTACAAGGTACAGCCTGGGGGTACATGGTACAGCCTGGGGAGCTGCCCACCTATCCAACAGCGCTGTTTTTTTCTTTTCAAAGTGAAAACTCGTTTTTTTAACTTGTGGAATAGAAGGTGGGTTTAAAAGAAAACGTATGTACGCATATAATTTATTTTACAGTTTTGAACATCAGAATACTTTAAAAATGGAGAGAAGCTATCAAGGAATTATGTATCAAGCCTTCTTGAACAAATACAGTAATCACATATCTGCATGGGATTACTGTATTTCTTACTGATCAGTAAGAAATACAGTAATCCCATGCCTCTAAAAATAGCCCACTTCAATTTAAATTCTAAAGAACACCCATAATGAATGAAGTTTCATATATGTTACATGATGCTCTAATTTGCAGTCATTCAGGCCTTATCACAAGGTCATAAGTCAAAAAATACAGCTCAGTCCTCATTGCAGTGCGTGACAGAGAACGCATTTTCTCGTCGACGAAAACGTGGTCACGGACGGACGGACGGACAGACAGACGGACGGACAAGACGAGCACAATAGCGCCTTTTTCCCATAAATGAGAAAATGCGCTAAAAAGGAACCACCCGATATCGCCTTCACACCGAAGTCCATTTCGTAATTTCTGCAATTTTGTCGAAATTTTTGAGGGGGGAGTAACCCGACCTAAACTGTATGTTTAACATCAGCTTTGATGCTAATTTCATGCACATACTTCACTTTCTCAACGTAAAATGGGAGGAATAACATATGAATAACCCTTTGCTAATATTAAACCTCATGTTCAATATTATTTTGTGCGATAACTCAAAAGTCCAAGAAACAAAATTATAAAAACAAATTAGTTATTCATTTAAAGCCTTCAATCAAGAGTGTGAAATAAAGGCACAAATGTTAAAAAGGTAAAAAAAACATTGACCTGGCTAGACTTACCCCCGTAGAAAGGTGTCTATAGCAACGTACAGAAGTGTTTTATACACACCTAACCTAACGAAATTGACGTTTCTTTTAGAATGCCCGGTAATGTAGTTCATTTATTTTTGGTTTCAAAGTACAAACTATTTATAGAGTACAAAACCAGACGCGATTTTGTCCGGATTTTTCACCCATGTATCCCAGTGGTTACAGTTCAGAGTACCAAGATTGGAGCAGAAAGGCGCGGGTTCGATCCCAGCTCTAATACTGGAGAGAAGCTATCAAGGAGTTATGTATCAAGCCTTCTTGAACAAATACAGTAATCACATATCTGTATGGGAATACTGAATACAGTAATCAGTAAGAAATACAGTAATCCCATGCCTCTAAAAATAGCCCATTTCAATTTAAATTCTAAAGAACACCCATAATGAATGAAGTTTCATATATGTTACTTGGTGCTCTAACTTGCAGTCTTTCAGGCCTTATCACAAGGTTATAAGTCAAAAAATATAACCCACTGCAGTGAGTGGCAGAGAGCGCATTTCCTCGTCAACGAAAACGTGGTCACGGACGGACGGACGGACAGACAGACGGACGGACAAGACGAGCACAATAGCGCATTTTTTCCTTAAATGAGAAAATGCGCTAAAAAGGAACCACCCGATATCGCCTTCACACCGAAGTCCATTTCGTAATTTCTGCATTTTTTTCGAAATTTTTGAAGGGGGAGTAACCCGACCTAAACTGTATGTTTAACATCAGCTTTGATGCTAATTTCATGCACATACTTCACTTTCTCAACGTCAAATGGGAGGAATAACATATGAATAACCCTTTGCTAATATTAAACTTCATGTTCAATATTATTTTGTGCGATAACTCACAAGTCCAAGAAACAAAATTATAAAAACAAATTAGTTATTCATTTAAAGCCTTCAATCAAGAGTGTGAAATAAAGGCACAAATGTTAAAAAAGGTTAAAAAACATTGACCTGGCTGGACTTACCCCCGTAGAAAGGTGTCTAGCAACGTACAGATTTGTTTTATACACACCTAACCCTAACCTAACGAAGTTGACGTTTTTTAGAATGCCCGGTAATGTAGTTCATTTATTTTTGGTTTCAAAGTACAAAACTATTTACAGAGTACAAAACCAGACGCGATTTTGTCCGGATTTTTTCACCCATGTCCGGTAATGTTATTAATCCTGTCCGGCAATTGACCGAAACTCGAATATATATATATATATATTATATATATGAGTTATAAGTTAGCAATAACCGGACAGGATTGGTAACATTACAGGACAAGGGTTAGAAACCCGGACAAAATCGCGTCCGGTTATACACTCTGTAATTAGTTTGTACTTAAAAACCGGACGAGCAAATAGATGAACTACATTACCGGACATAAAAAACGCCAACCTCGTTAGGTTAGGGTTAGGTGTGTCTAAAACCCTTCTTTACGTTGCTAGAGACCGTTTTACTGGGGTTAGGGCCAGCCAGGTCAAGTTTTTTTTACATATTTTTTGCAATGTGGAAAAATAATTAGAGTCCGGATATGTGGACTTATATATATATTATATATATACATATATAAATATTAGAGTTAAAACTACAGAAACTAGTGAATATTTCGGCTCCTTAAATAGGCTCTGAAATTAAAATACGCAACAGTAAAAAGCAGGTAATGAAGAAAGAAGATCAAACCCTCTAGGTATATATTGACATTCACTGTATCCTTTGCTAATATTAAAATTCATGTTCAATATTATTTTGTGCGATAACTCATAAGTCCAAGAAACAAAATTATAAAAACAAATTAGTTATTCATTTAAAGCCTTCAATCAAGAGTGTGATATAAAGGCACAAATGTTAAAAAAGGTAAAAAAACATTGACCCGGCTCGACTTACCCACGTAGAAAGGTGTCTAGCAACGTACAGAAGTGTTTTATATACACCTAACCCTAACCTAACGAAGTTGACGTTTTTTAGAATGCCCGGTAATGTAGTTCATTTATTTTTGGTTTCAAAGTACAAACTATTTACAGAGTACAAAACCAGACGCGATTTTGTCCGGATTTTTCACCCATGTTCGGTAATGTTATTAATTCTGTCCGGCAATTGACCGAAACTCGAATATATATATATTATATTTAAGAGTTATAAGTTAGCAATAACCGGACAAGATTGGTAACATTACAGGACAAGGGTTAGAAACCCGGACAAAATCGCGTCCGGTTATATACTCTGTAATTAGTTTGTATCTAAAAACCGGACGCGCAAATAGATGAACTACATTACCGGACATAAAAAACGCCAACCTCGTTAGGTTAGGGTTAGGTGTGTCTAAAACCCTTCTTTACGTTGCTAGAGACCGTTTTACTGGGGTTAGGTCCAGCCAGGTCAAGTTTTTTTACATATTTTTTGCAATATAGAAAAAATAATTAGAGTCCGGATATGTGGATTTATATATATATATTATATATATACATATATATAAATTAGAGTTAAAACTACAGAAACTAGAGAATATTTCGGCTCCTTAAATAGGCCCTGAAATTAAAATACGCAACAGTAAAAAGCAGGTAATGAAGAAAGAAGATCAAACCTTCTAGGTACGTATTATTTTTAAAGACATGAAGAAGGGGAATTTTTGCTAGTGAGTTTATTTAGCACACTGGTTTATTTAAGAACATGTAATTTTTTTTAATATCGCATAATTTTGCTTGCTAGTTAAAAACAAGTGGCAATACAAGCCTGACAATATATGAGAACGTTAAATAATGGAAGCTTCTAAATTTGGCTCATATTTCTAAGTGCTCAGTCCAAGTCTTCATAAGTTATGAGGGAAAGACTGGGTTTTTAGAGGCTGGCACTATATTAGTTTCGAGAAACAAGGAAACAACGAAGAATTTATTAATTGATTCAATAAATATTATATCCATTGCTTCGTAGACTCGGACAGAGATGTGTATTTTTATAACAGTGATACATCAAGTTAATGCTGCATCACTGACTCACTCTTTACAAATCAACAATTATTGGATTAAGAGTTATAGCCAACGTAATAATAGAACTCGATAATCTCTGGCATCAAATTTTAAATGATGAACATAAATGAAAAGGACTTTGAAGCTAAGTATAACTGGAATAAGGGAAAAAGTAATGAAACCCATTTTGCTAAGGTTTTTTTCACAAAACCTAGGGGGGTTGGGCAATTTAAAATAAACCCTGGGTTTTCGCCACCTTGATTTACAGCCCACCTACCTATAGCAACACCCAATCCACCACTCTCCTTCCATTCCCTCACCCACTCCTACCACCTGACCTACCACCCCCTCATCTTGACCCACTTCCCCCCTGACCCACTCCCCCCTTTACCCACTCCCCCCTTTACCCACTCTATGAC
>NW_025934148.1:0-12370 GCF_000764305.2 Hyalella azteca | reverse complement strand
GACTCACCACATCGTGGCATGACTCACCACATCGTGGCATGACTCACCACATCGTGGCATGACTCACCACATCGTGGCATGACTCACCACATCGCGGCATGACTCACCACATCGTGGCATGACTCACCACAGCGTGGCATGACTCACCACATCGTGGCATGACTCACCACATCGTGGCATGACTCACCACATCGTGGCATGACTCACCACATCGTGGCATGACTCACCACATCGTGGCGTCGGCTCTGGGTAAGCCACATCCCAGTTTAGTGTAGTGGCACAGATGGCATGAGGCGAGCACCAGCATCACGCCACACGCCAAGATTGTGGCGCTCTGCACCAGCTGCAGCACCAGGTTCACGCCACCTGCACGTGGGAGAACTGTTACCCTAGAGAGCTTCACTCAGGAAACTAACGGGCTAGATTGTCCATATTGTGACGCGCTATTTTACCTACAGCATGTGCCGAGAGCGGACGTAGCACTGATACGCCCTTGCCGGGCCAAACTGGGTTAGGATGACCCACAGAGGCGCATTAAGTGATTCTCAATTGAGGCAAGTCTCGCTTATTTCTATGAATTGTTTTCTCGGATAGTTAAAAGTTGCCCTAGACCAGCGTTGGTAATTCTACATTGTGAAATCCTCAAGATCACGAATTTCTCCACATTACAATAAATTACCACAGGTAAATTATCCAAAAGAGAGTAAGGCGTCATTCACACAAATTCCAAAGTTCACGCAACATTCTGAATTTGTCATAAAGGTTGACAGCAGGGCAGTTATTTACTGCAAGTCGTACCACTTCGGCTCCATGTCGATAACCGCCATATGCTTTAGAGATTCTATTCGTGGAATAATATCCGAAATTCATTTTGCACGGGTTACTGGTGAATAATTTCAAAATTTATTCCTTCTACAAGTATGAGGAATTTGTCTCAAAATTGCTACTCAATTGCTGTCCTCCCCGGTTAATGAATACAGTTGTGCACGGTCCGCATCACGACGTCACGATGACATCTCGTAACTTCTACATCAGATTGGCCTTGCTTACCCACCCTATTCTGCTGCACAGAACGACGCTCCTGTGTCGTAGCGCGATATTTACATTTAAAGTTCTTGGAATGACAGGAACTTTTGATCAAAAGTCTTATCTTATAATTGCTTATAATTATTATCCGCTAGAACTGATAAGCGACTGAAGTTAAATGTTGTTTGGCCGGTTTATTAGGCTATTTAGGTCTTGATCTCTTCCGTTTAAACCTTGTACCAGTGAAATTTTGAACTATTTATGGAGCGGGCATTCGAAACGTTTTCAGTGAAGATATGGTGAATTTTATTTGCTCAAGAATTATTGATTTATATCTTGCAAATAAATAAATAAAACTGAACGAAAATTTGAGGAAGCACCTCTGAGGCGTGCCTGTTAGAACTGTTTGACTACGGCTCCTTGCTGTTCCGAAGTCCTTAGTATTTTGGTTACACTGATTTGGCACACACTGTTGGAACTGTCTCTTATACACATCNCACTCTGGTATATGAAGTTAGCAGCTCGCTGGCATCCAAGGAGGACAAACATGCCTCTCTGGTATAAGAAGTTAGCAGCTCGCTGGCATCCAAGGACGACAAACATGCCAGTCTTGTATAAGAAGTTAGCACCTCGCTGGCATCCAAGAAGGACAAACATGCCACTCTGGTATATGAAGTTAGCAGCTCGCTGGCATCCAAGGACGACAAACATGCCACTCTGGTATATGAAGTTAGCAGCTCGCTGGCATCCAAGGACGACAAACATGCCACTCCCACTGCCCGCGGTGCTACAGGAACTACGTCAAAACTTACCCTGAGAGCTTAGGTCAACACAACTTAAACAAGACTAGCAAATTTACACAAAAAAACATTTCTAAACTCATAAGTTACTTCAAAGCTCTATAAGTTAAAGCTTACAGTCGAAAACAGCCAAAAGTTACCCTAAACCATAACTTGGGGCAAGATCCTCACTCAATATAGACGAAACTTTACCTCGAAATTCCCCGACATCCCCAACTGAGCTGTTTACTCACGTCCCAGGGAGCACATGGGGAGGCTGTTGGCTGGGGAGCTGGCGGGTGCCTCAGCCCCCGTGCTGATGCTGAGGACGAGCACAGCTGTGGTGAGCACAGCACTCAGCACCCACACGTAGGTGCTGTACAGCACGAACCTGCGACGTCCCCCAACGTCTTCCCCCCGCCTGGGATGATGAATGATCATGAAAACCTGCACCACGCTTTGGGAAATACTTAGATAAATGGGTGGGTCTGGATGACTCACTTAGACGATTCAACCGCGTCCAAATAGCGATGCTCAATTTAGACTCACTTGCCCATTTGTGGGTCACACTGACCTATTACATACTAGCATTTTAAATGACAGGTATGACTAATTTGTGGCGCTATATCGCTTTTGACGCCTGAAATTTAAAGGTCAGCAATAGGTCGGTTTGAACAAATGGGTAAGTGCGTCAAAAAGTGCATCGCTATTTGGGCGCGGTTGACTCGTCTAAGTGGGTCATCCAGACCCACNGTGGCGCTATATCGCTTTTGACGCCTGAAATTTAAAGGTCAGCAATAGGTCGGTTTGAACAAATGGGTAAGTGCGTCAAAAAGTGCATCGCTATTTGGGCGCGGTTGACTCGTCTAAGTGGGTTATCCAGACCCACCTATTTCTTCTCTGAGTTAACACGAGTTACTAGACCCAGCTGCACGTCCTCCCCCGCCTGGGGTAACCAGGGCTGCTTGTGACACATGAGGCTATACACCAGCGTGTACACGACAGACATGAACTACACGCTATACCTCCACCACCTGGCATGTATACTTGGGGCAGACTTCGTTAATTAGTGTATAGCTCTGTAAGGGAGTATAGCGCTCTCTGTAGGGAGTAACGCATATGGCTCTGTAAGGGAGTATACATCCAATCACGCATGAACTATATAAGAAAAATTTTTATCTCAGAAGACTGACATGTTCAACCAAGGTTCTACGTTTCACATTGGCCACCCCGATTTACAATGTAATATTTTATATTTCCATGTAATACTCTATTACATATAACACTTTATTATTAATAATTATGTAATAATTCAAATTTGTTGACGTCGTTAGCGAATTAAAAATGTTCATTTGTATAATGCTTCTTCATTTACCAATGCAAAAGAAAATTATTTTTCGATACATTGAAAAAACGTATAAGAATATTGTCAATAAGACAAATTCTCAGCCCTGCAATGAAATCTGCTCGAGGGAAAAAATTCTACTAGCCCATACCAACATGAAATACATAAATAACATGTTATACATATATTACATATACTAGGTTATCCAAGCGCACGAGTGTGACTCAATAACACGCTACTCCCTCCACATACTTGAGCGTGCGCCACACGTCGAAGCAGACGACTGAGAACCACAGGAACACGCCGCAGAAGAAGAAGTACTTGATGGCCTNTAGGGGGCTACTTGGTGGTAGTGTTAGGTAGGGGGCTACTTGGTGGTAGTGTTAGGTAGGGGCTACATGGTGGTAGTCTTAGGTAGGGGGCTACTTGGTGGTCGGGGGCTATAAACCACTAACTGAGTGCTTACACCGCTCACTGAGCGTTATACAGACCACTAAATGAGTGCTATGTAGGCCACTCACCGAGTGATTACATACCCCACACTGAGTGCTGTGCAGGCCACTAACTAAGTCATTTACAGTCCAATCACTGACATCATGCCCTAATGACGAGTTTAAGACTTCTTATTCCACGGTGACGCTGATGCGCCGCCTTCGTCGTCCTCCGCCTCCGAGTCGTCGATATGCAGGTCACCCCGCCCTCGAGTCCCGGACGTAACGTTGGCCGCGTTTTATCTATCAGCCCTCCTTTGGGCCAGCTAATGCAAGAAGCTGTTGTTTGTCACTTGCTTAGGGTAGTTTCCCATTACTGGATAAACCGGGGTCTCCCTCCTCAGAGAGAACTCCCCTCCTCTCAGCACCTTGGGCAAGGCATTAAACTGGTAACTTACTGTCGCGCCCCCCTCATTCGGCTGTGCGGGCTCACGCCTAGCAGTGCGATGCTCCAGTTTCTGACAGTGACTTCAAAGTTTTAGCTTCCAGTTCCGATGTTTCTAATTTGCGCATTTTAGAATTATTATATATTTTTAAACAGAGGCCTAGTTTGAATTTAGCTTTCAGCTCTTACCGCTTTAAATTGTAAATAGGTACAGGTTTTACAGCTTAGGTTTTTTGTTGTAATTTTGACTGTACTAATTACTGATTTATCTGTGTTCTAGATGTTCTAGAATTTTCGAACTGATGATGGAGCTGGACTCCGAAACGTTTTCTTTAAAGATACTATGAATTTTTGTGGAGTTTTATTTGCTTTTAAATTTTTAATGAATTTGCGATTCAAGCAAACGAGTGACATTATTACTTATATGGCCTCGGTCAGGCCGCAGACAGTGATCCCTCAGAATAAGTCTGTTCTCCGGCAGCGGCACGGTTATTAAATAGAGGAATCCTGCACAGTCTCCCCCAAACCTTCCGTTGGAATATGTCATTATTTTGGAGGTCTCACTTTCAGAGTTGGGAGCCAGTCCGGTTATTTTCTTCCAAGTGTACTGTATGATATACATCTCTCTCCTCCTCTCCAATTAGTACAGTCCCAGGTGTTTCAAACTGCCCCAGTAGTTCAGATCAAGCTCCCTCATACCGCTGATCCTGTACGTGAAGTTCCGATGGACTGCCTTTAGTTTCCGCACCTCGCCCACTTTGAGCGGCGCCCAAAGTTGGCAGGAGTGCCGTCTGCCTTGTGAAACTATTTCCTCGGTGTGGTCACCGAACGTGGCTTCTGTATTCATTCATACTCCGAGATCTCGAACAAGTTGCTCTCAATTTCTGTGCCGTCTGATGAGAAGTAGCGTTGCAGCATTCCGGCCTCTGTGCCAACTCTGTATCTCTGTGACAACTGATTCGAACTTGGTGCCCTTAGATTGCATATTATTCAACATGGCCCGATCGTAGATTGTTGACAAGTCATCCTGTAGCATCTCGGAGTCTACGTCGTCTGTGATCCTAATCAGCACTCTTGCATCGTCTTGGAAATGTCAATGCAGATCAGTGGGTTAGTTCTGTGTACATTGGCGACGGCGACGTGGATGAAGTAGAGGATCGGTCCAAGCACCGAGCCTTGTAGCACCACGCTTTTCACCGAGCTTCTCTCGATTTCGTGTTTTAAATTGCGTCAGCTTGTACTCTATATGTATATCTGTAAAGAAGTTGTGGATCTGGCCCCAGCAAGCTTCCTCCTACTTCCAACAGCCTTAGCTTTCTGGATAGCACCCCATGGTCTACTTTGTCAAAGGCTTTAGCAAAGTCTAAGTATAATACGTCCACCTGTCAGGTCAAGGTCACATGTCTGTAATTTTGGGGTCTGTCTCTCAGACCTTTGTGGATTGGCATTATCAGTCCCACATTGAGGCACTCGGGAATAATTCCTTCCATCAACAAGGTTTTCCAGAGCCGTGTGGCCAGCTCTTTCAATGCTCCGATACACTTCTTGAACAATACTGCCGGAACTCCATCTGGTCTTTTTACTGAAAACATCTCCAGTTCCTTGATGCATCTATCCATGTCATATGGTCCCAGCTGGATATTCTCCAGCCCCCCTTCACCTGGAAGCTCCTGGAGGTCTCCAATTTCATTCTCATGTCTAAAATATCGGGCGTTACTAAATACTGATTCAAACTGCGATCCTAGTAACTCACACATGTTCTGTTCATCTCAAATAATGGCATCGGTATCCTTCAGCGGGCAAAATGCCATCTTTCTTTTACCCTTGGGCTAGGTGTATTTAAAAAATACTTGGGGTTCTCTCTGATTACCACTCGCTCCTCGGCAGCTTGTTCTTACACTCAGTGCGAGTCCTGCAGCCTGAGTTCGATTTCCTTAGTCAAATTTACTAGTCTCAGTCTCCTCAGATCACTAGTGGATTCAGTTATTTGTTTATTTAATCGCGTGCGTTCTCTCATGAGGATTCGTCGGTCTCTCGGAATGCTGCAAGCTTTGAAGCCCGTTGTTCTCTTGTGTATGACGTGCGCACCTATGCGTTAGTTTCTCGCAAAGATTTATGTAAATCTCATCCGAATTTTTCGCCCGAAATTCCGATCTCCAATCAATATCTCCAAATTCGTTCATAATTGCCTTCCAGTCCATTCTTCGATGGTGGAAGTTATGTCCAGCCAGTCCCTCTTGGGGTATTTGCCTGGGCTGTTTGTCCATTCCAATTGTCGTATCCACGAATACCAGACGGTGGTCGGACTGTGAAATCTCTTCAACTCGAATGTCTACCACCATTCTTTCATTGTTACTAAAAAAGAGATCAAGGATATTGTGCTCCCTTTTTGGCTTCCGTACCTGCTGACTAAGTAGGTGATCCGCAGCAAACTGCACCAGTTTTGCTTCCTAACTTCAGTCGTGGCCGTCACCGTTCAAGCCGTCCGGGTTTGTCTAATGGATACGTGGATGTTTGAAGTCTCCCCATATAATCAGATTGGGGGAAGGATCTCCTAGCTCAGTTACCCATATCTTTATTTCTATAAGGATTTCGTTAAACTTTACCGATGGACAAGCAGGTGATTTATACACTATAGCTAAGCAGAAATCGAGTTGTTTAATGTGGAATAGTATGTATTCAACAAAGCCATCAGATTTACCAGATTTCGATCTCAATTCCACCGTGCTTCTTGCGAAGAAGTTCCTAAGGTAACAACTGCTCCTCTTTTCCGTCCAGTCCGCACAATAATGTTGTAATCCTTCCATTGCAATTTCTGCATCATGGATATCTTTTCTTAGATGCGACTCGGTTAGTGCAATCATAAAGTATGTCGGAATGTCACTCTTTGTGGGAAGAGCCTCTCGATGTTGGCTAACAGAATGCCACACTCTCCTCTTCTTGGTGCGCTTCCCTCCAGCGACACCGCTCTGCCAAGAATCTCTAGTTCAGGAGCTCCTGCATCTGGAGTTTCATCAGTTCTAACTGATGCATATAGAGTTTCATTTTCTCCCTCATTTCTAAAAAAGCAGCGAGTCTGAACTCTTGCCCGCCTCGTGCTTCTCCTTCCCAATTGCTTGGTTGACTTACTGGATTTGTTTTGTCCTCTCTGCTACTCCATCATGGACTCTGCTCATCCCTGCTCATCATTCTCAGCTCATCGCCGCTCCTTCCAATGGTCATTACCATCCCCACGACATTGTCCTGTTTTCCCTGCGCTCGTGGGGCCTGCCGTGTGGTGGACATCGACATTCGTTGTGAGGGTGTAGCGCTGGCACTCCTTCCGCTGTTAGTTTTTCCAAATCATTTTCTTTATTTGATATGGAGGAAACGATAGTTGTCTTTGGTGCTATCCTCCCTATTCATGACGCTCCAGCACAGCCTAGGGTGGTAGAAGAGGCAATCCTTACGCTTTTTGCATCCTCGTAGATGCCCGCTGCTATAGTCGAAGAATATATAACAAATTCTGGGAAGTGTAAATGTACATCCTTCACCTTTCTTCCCGTGTTCACATTTATTTTGAAGCTATTTCTAACAAATACCTTTTCTAATACTTGGCTGCCTGAAGTATATCAACATCTTGGGAGGAGGTAAGGCTGGGAAAGATGATGGCAGACCAACATCCAGATCATGATGTGTTACAGCAGTGGTAGAGGTGGGGGCAGCTCGAGCATCAGATGTTCGAGTATGGGGAGAGTGAGGTCATAAATAGTTGTGGTGGCGGAGGTTGGACTGAGGGTCAGATTTTGGTGAGGGTAAGGTTAAGACTAATGGCGAGGGTAGGAGTTGAGTTAGGGGTGGAACTATGAGCAAAGGTAAGGGTGGGAGTGGGTTTATGGCTTTTGGCAGGGGTAGGGCTAGTGGACAAGGGGTGGGGAGGGAGCAGGAGCGAGAGCGGGGGTGGGGTTATGAGGCAGGGACGTCGAGGTGGCCTTTCTGGGCGCTTCAAACATGACTGTATGCCAAACATTCATGGCTGACTGAAGCTTTGTTTTACTCACAGTGTATTTATCCCCGCATTCTTTCAGAACGCGGCGCCTGCATTCATATGAAACTCTTGTCTGATCAAGCTTCATGAGGTAGTGTAGTGGGAGCTCTGTACACTGTAGATGAATGAATAATCTGACCGCTACTGACCACTATACAGGCCACTCACTGACCGCTATACAGGCCACTCACCGAGCGCTATACAGGTCACTCACTGACCGCTATAAAGGCTACTCACTGAGCACTATACAGGTCACTCACTGACCGCTATAAAGGCTACTCACTGACCGCTATACAGGTCACTCACTGACCGCTATACAGGTCACTCACAGACCGCTATACAGGTCACTCACTGAGAGCTATACAGGCGACGTGGCTGGCAGGGAAGTCGATGGCTGAAGCAGGGAAGAGCATCAGGTTGTATAGCAGCAGCGTGACCACCATGCACAGTATATACTGGCCCTGCGGACAGTGTACTGGGTTACTTGCACAGTATATACTGGCCCTGTGGACAGTCTACTGGGTTATATACATAGTATATACAGTACCGCGTACTGGGTTACATACACACAGTAGTATATACTGGCTCTGCGGACAGTGTATTTTAGCAACTGGGAACTGGGCCCACCTGCTGCAGTATCTCATCTAACATACTGGCCCGCCTGCTGCAGTATCTCATCTGCCATACTGGGCCCATCTGCTATAGTAGTAGGTATTACAGTAGTATTACAATGGCCCGTTTGGCCCACCACTCACTTGGAGGGTCCTGAGGTCAGGCAGGAGGCAGTGGGCCACAATGCACACAAGCAGCAGGAGGTGCCCCACGCCCACCAGGGTCCAGGCCCCGGGCCCCATGGCGCGGTCCCCGTGCACACAGGCGTACACCTTGGTGCTGTACTGCTCGCAGGCCCGGGCCACGGCCCCACCCGCGGGACCATCGCTGGACGGGTCAGAGATCTGTGGGGGGAATGCGCGTCAATTATGGGGTCAACTGGGCCAATTCGGGGTTCAATTGGGTTAACGCGGGGGACAACAGGGCCAACCCCGGGGCATACAAGGCAAACTGTGATGCCAACTGGGCCACCGCGAGGGAAAACAGGCAAACGCGAGGGCCAACAGGGCCAACGCGGGGAAAAACTGGGCCAACGCGGGGTTCAATTGGGCTAAGGCGGGGTCACTATTATGTCCTCTTCGGGTCACTTGGGGCACGAGTGCCCAGTAACGCATTATATAAAACGTTCTGAAACTCCTGTTATACAAACAATTCTTCAAACGGCGACGCCTTCCCTGACCAGCAGGCCAGAGAAGGTTTTGCCTCTATGACTAAATTTAGATGAAGATTCGACTCTGCATCAGGCGCCGCCCAGGACTCGGGGAGCGCGTAAATCAGCCGCTAATGTCCGCTTCGGTAGGGCTTGAATGCTGGCGGCTGACTCAGAACTGTCATTGACTCTGGGAATCCGACTGTCTAATTAAAACAAAGCGTCGCGACGGCCCCTGTTGGGTGTTGACGCGACGTGATTTCTGCCCAGTGCTCTGAATGTCAAAGTGAAGAAATTCATCGAAGCGCGGGTTAACGGCGGGTGTAACTATGACTCTCTTATCCCCCCCAAAGTCCGATGTACTGCTTCTACGTAGCTGGGGGGATCAACGAGTTGTCTAAGAGTGTCCTGTGCCTTCCTCCTGTGTTGTGCTATCAGCAAGTATCTCCAGGCATTCATTCAATCTCGGCTAAAGTACACGGCTCCCCCAACCACCTCTGTTGATAAAACGACATTGGTGGTGCCCGTCCGCTCTGAATTACCATGGCTGACATGAATGATAACCCCGCTGCCCCTGCAGCAGGGGCGGACGGTAATCCTGCCCCAGCACCCGTTCACTTGTGTCCGGAGTGTGGAAGGGCATTCACATCGGCCCGCGGTCTTGGTGCGCACCGTAGACGGGCTCATGCCAATGAGTACCATGCGGAAGCGGCCTTGGCTCATAGATCGCGTGGTTCGGGTAACTGGACTGATGAAGAGAAGGCGATGCTAGCTCGTGCCGAGGCGACTCTCATTTATGAGGGCCGTTTCCGGCCGACAAGTGCCAACCTGCAACTCGCGGGGGTCTTTCCCAGCCGGACTGACCAGGCCATCAAAGCGAGACGACGTACCGCTGACCACAAGACCCGTGTGAGGGAAATCGTCGATGAGCTTAATGCACCCCACCCGGGTCCCGAAGTTGCTGAGGTACCGGTTCCAGACAGCGCCGCTCTTGTAGTGGCGTATGCAGCCGTTCTGGACACTGGTGGAGAGCTAGCCCCTGGTGGTGGCATGGACTGGGGTGATGCTCTCCTGACTGAGGCCTTCGCGGAACTTACCACTCTAGCTGGCGCGAATGACCCAGTCGCCTTGAAAGCTAGAGCCGTGGAGGCAGCGGAGCGTCACGCTGAACATGTTTTACGCAGCGCCCGTGCAAGACCTCAGAATCGCGCGGGTGGAGCAGGGCGTGCTCCCCCGGTGCATACCCGGCCAGCCCCAGTGGCCCCTGCGGGCAGGCGGCAATTGAGGCGGACTCAATATAAGGAGGTTCAGAGTCTGTACAATCGTGACCGACGTCGGGCGGCGGAGCATGTGCTCTCCGGCGACTGGTCTCGGCAGGTGGCGAGGGCGGCGCCACCTGGTACATTTGCCTACTGGCGCGACCTTTTTGAAACTGGCTCAGCTCCCGATGATCGGGATGTTGCTCCTATTGGTGACACCAAGTGGAACCTGGCTAATCCAATCACTGTTGCTGAGGTGTTGTCTGGGCTGAAGTCGACGCGTCAGTCCGCTTGCGGGCCTGATCGTGTCGACTTACGAACTTTGAAGCAAGCCCCAGTCGCCTCTCTATGCAAGATGTTCAATCTGTGGCTGGTAGCTGAACACCTCCCCACAGGCTATAGGATGTCGTGCTCAACCCTGATCCCGAAGGTAAACAATCCAGAGCACCCTAGGGATCTAAGGCCAATTGCTGTGGCCTCGCATGTCGTTCGCCTCTTCCATAAGATACTGGCCATCCGTATGGCGCGGGAATGCCCTCTGTCAGAGCGGCAGAAGGCGTTCGTACCCGTGGACGGGTGTCAAATGAATCTGGCCATTATTGACGCTGTCATACACCAAGCACGAACGCTCAAGTCAGCAGTGCACCTGGCGTTCCTGGACTTGGCTAAGGCGTTTGATAGTGTGTCCCTACACACTATTGAGCGTGCTATGGCTAGAATGGGCTGCCCACCTCCCATTCGGCACGTAATCATGTCTGGCTACCAGGACGCCAGAACGGTGTTGTCATACGGTGGTCAGACACTTGGAGAGGCCCGGCTAACGAGGGGTGTGAAGCAAGGGGACCCACTTAGCCCTCTACTGTTCAACTTTGTGGTTGACGAGGCGATTCAGGCGGGCCTGTTATGCCCGACTGGCGTCTCGGTGGAGGGCGAACGTGTGTCCATACTGGCATTTGCTGACGATCTGGTGGTCTGCTGCTCTACACCGGTCGGTCTGCAAAACACGGTTGATACTGTCTTGGGCGTGTTAAGGAGTGGAGGCCTATCGGCTAATCCTGGTAAATGCCGTGCCCTTCATCTGGAGGTGGACCGAAAGGCGAAAAAATGGTATGTTGATACCACACGGGCACTAACGGTGGGTGGAACACCAGTGGCCGCCATCGGTCCCGAAGACACGTGCAAGTATCTGGGTGTGCTGGTAGGGGCGGCTGGTAAAAAGGCCTCCTACGGCAACATATTGGAGGATGGCATCACTCAGCTCACTCACGCTCCACTAAAGCCCCAGCAGCGGCTGTTTCTCCTGGTAAATCACTTGATCCCCAAGCTGATGCATAGAATCGTCTTGGGACAAGTGTACAGGACTCAGCTGTGTCGGATGGATCAGCGTGTGCGGGTGGCCTGTCGTGCATGGCTAAAACTCCCCACCGATGTTCCTGACGCAATGCTGCACGCATCTGTGGGTAGCGGTGGCATGGGCGTACCAAGTCTCGTGACCCGAATTCCTCTGGCCAAACAAAGAAGGCTCGCCAAATGTCTGACGGCCTCGGATCCTGTTGTCCGAGCATGTACCCGGGCCGGATCCTTTTTAAAGGATCAATTGTATTGGGCTGGCCCGGTGCGTGTGAAGGGCACCGAGTGTCGCTCAGCAACTGAGTGCGCCTCAGCATGGGCTGGTGCCCTGGGGAATACTGTCGATGGCCGCGGGGCATTCCCTCAAGCCTCGGCGTACCCTCGGGGTAGTTCCTGGGTCTCCACTGGAACGCGCCTGCTCAGCGGTGGAGATTACATCAAAGCCGT
>NW_025934147.1:0-4436 GCF_000764305.2 Hyalella azteca | reverse complement strand
TGAGCATTTTTTGTTGACAAATTCTTACCATGACACAATAACATAAGGGACTGTTTTGAGCATTTTTTGTTGACAAATTCTTACCATGACACAATTCATAAACAAGTTTGGGCTCATTTTAAACAAATTCTTACCATGACACAATTCATAAACAAGTTTGGGCTCATTTTAAAGGTCTTTGTGGCCCAGTGGTTACAGTTCAGAGTACCGGTACCAAGATTTGAGCAGAGAGGCGCAGGTTCGATCCCAGCTCTGTGTGCCAGTTTCTGGTCAGAATCGGCAAGGAGGCCGGGCAGTTGAGCACAGCAGAACTGGAGCTGTGAGTTTGATACCGCAAAATGCTGTGAAGTATCTGCAATGTTAAGAATTGGCAACAGGCCTACAACCTACAAAAGGCTGAAACCGCTATTTAAAGGTGCCCCAAATTACCCCTGGAAATAGAGTAATCAGTGACACTTGAAAGTTGAAATAAAACTCAATTTTAAAACGTTTGAAGCGTGCAGAGTGTACTCATCCATTACTAACAGTACCTACTCTGAAGTCCTCCTCTTCTTTTGATGATGATGTAGATGTAGAATAAATGATATTTTTTATGATTTTCAATCATTTTTCTTTTATGGATATGATATTACCATATCAATACATTACTGTATTATGGATGTGATATTACTGTATCCATGGACATGCCATTGAGCATTGACAATGACTTTGTCCACTGCAAGCTTCATATCAGCATCTGTACAGCATTTCTTCTGTAACCATAAGCTTACAGGATGGCTTGTAATTTCACACCATTTAAATTGGGTCAGATCACTGGAGCATTTGCCTAGTGGCAACTTTTATGTCAATTATTTATTTGATTTTGGATGCATGCTGAGTTGCTGCCCTTTGGTCATGACCTTTAAATTTGTCATTCGCGCTGCATAAAAGCTCTTTTATTGGAGTAAAAAAATTAAAAGTTCACATCACACACGGGAGTTAACAAAAAGTTCATTTGACATTTGTTCATAACAATTCTAAAAGACTAAAACATTCCACTATGCATGTCAACATCCTAAAAACCTTCATTTTAATTTTCCCGTAAAACCTTCATTTTAATTTTCAATTGGCAATTTTATGAAAGTTTGGTCCGTATATACCAGATTGGCTTCATATCTAACTGCTAAGTGCTCAGGAGTCAGGAGGCTAGAGCTGAGCAGCTGAAGCTTTACCTAGTACTAGTAGGCTAGTAGCTCTAGTCTTCTAGACCAGGAAGCAGGAATAGAATATATCTACTTGGCAAGCTACCAAGCCATGACAGAATTTTTTGAGGCATGGTTTTATGGGTTTGCCAGCTGTGATTCCATTTCTTTAAGCCATGAATTCCATATCTCAGCCGTGAAAAACCATTTACAAGCTGCGAACTTATTATTTACAAAGTCCCATCATCCCATGCTGTGCATGTGTTAGTCTTACCCCACATCTCTAATTTTATCTTAAAAACAGTCACTAACATTGGTCTTCACAGACTCCACTTAAGTGGCATCTGAACTGACTGAACAAGTGAATTGGAGTGATAGTGCAGTCTGACCACTCAGACTGTCTGACTCTGACTGTCTGACAGAGTGACAGTGACGACTGACATGACCACAACTCCACAAGTCCGCAACTATGCAATCTTCAAGGAAATGTTTTGAGTCGACTTATTGTTATTACATTCTGCATTTTATTTTAGCAAGAATGGGCCATGGGAGCATTGAAATATAAAGTATATATACTTTGGATTGTGGAAAGTTGAAAATTTTATGAAATGACACGTTTCATTGTTTGCAAAGTGCAAACCACATTTTTTTCAATCAAACAAAAATTTATGACATAAGAGCTGCAAGATTTCATACCTACTGAAATTATAGTATTAGAGCTGCAAATGCAACATTTCAGAAAAAATATGACTTTTCAAATTTCCAGCCGTGTTCTTTGTTCTAGACTAGGCTATGCCACTATTACAGATTACAGACAGTAAGAGACTAGACTCACTCACTGTAGTCACTGGAGTAGGAGTAGCAGTAGCCTACAGTCTACTCTGAGTACTCTCTATTCTCTTACATTAACAGTTTTGTTAATTATGACGGAAGTCCCCCACTCCCCACTGGGCCACTAGCCTGACTACGGACTACCTACCTACTGGTAGGCTACGGGGTACCTAGGCTAGGTCAAGCCGGTCAAGGTTCAGAAACAGCCTCTGAGTTGCAAGTTACACCTATGCCTATCAGTATCAGGCTCACACTCCCACACCTTAGTAAAAGTAACTGCCCTGAGCCCCTGACAATTCATAGTGACAAACCAGAGATTTTTTAGAATCAGTTCATTTTTAATTTCCTCATTTACTTAAGTTTTAATCAATTTCTTATGTATAATAATGCTGGTAAGTGGTATCCATGATACTCTGCTTGTCAATAAACTTGTCTACTTATGAGACTCAAAAATGAACTTGAGGGAGAATCTAAAAAACTCTCTCATCTCTCTGCTTTGCCACTATGCCTGACATTGTAATTTATACCGAAAAAAGAACTACTCATCGAGTCGCCGACTGCTGTAAACTTCAAGACATTCGGAATCCGCCTGGCCCTGGCCGCTTGACAGTCGGCACCATATCATTCACAGGATTGCTGCGTGGCGCATGAGACGACGCAGAGTCGTGGACGGCGAGATCAAACAAATAGTTGCTTGCTTCCTACGTTTACGGTGTTAAATTTTCCGTGTTAGAAGGAAAAAAAGTATCTAAAAGAAACATCTGCTTGCGGCCTTGCAGTAAATTGCAGCTGAAAGGGACCGAGAGGCCCAGAGCGCTATCTACTCACGTGTCACGTTCGTTCACGATCATCGACAAATGACAATGACTGGCCACTCAGTGGCCAGTACTAGAGTAAATAGACTAGTAGTAGGTTTGCCAGATATAGCTATGAGAAAAAAGCCAATTTAGTCCACAAAACGGCCTTATTTGAAATTAATTAAAAATTCTAATTTAAGGTAGTTCTAACCATTTCCAGTGCACGCATTTACTCTCAAGCCTTTCAGACAGCAAAAAAATACGCCAATTTCACAAAATTTTCTATTTAAATGAATTACCGTCAAGGTTACATAAGGATGATAAGCCGCCAGCCTGCAACTAATTGCAAGTTTCTCGCCGATCGTATATATAACCGTAAAAACTGGTCAGAAACTATGATATTCAGGATTCGTTTGTCACTTAACAACTATAAAGCTTTTCGATCGCGTCAGAGAGTTTTGGCTCAGTTTTGCCAACAAAATAGTTAGTGAAGTGGCCGGCGACATAAGTGATGTGGCGAAGTTTTTGGCATTAACGGTAGAATATTTTTATTATACATAACATAACATAGTCAGAGCTGGGCAGCGCTACTTGGAAATGTAGCGGCGCTACCGCTACCGCTACATGCTCTAAATGTAGCGGGCGCTACCGCTACCGCTACATCCACTAGATTGTAACGGGCGCTACCGCTACAGTAAAATGTAGCGCGCTACATTAGCCGCTACAATGGCCAAAANGGCAAAATACAAGGTTGACTTACATAAGACGAGAATTTTTAAGCAAAATAAGCGCATGATTAGTTCTATAGAAGAAATATTAAAGGATCTTGAGAAAATCTTGGTGCGGATAAGAGATAAATATAATGCGACGAGGAAATGGTAAATGTAGCATGTTATTTAGAAGAGACAAATGGAATGTGATAAGGTAATAATCATCAAGTCTGACCTGTTCTTCGCGGTGTCGCTTAGGAGGCGTGACGTGAGATGCACTGTCATCACTGAAAGCCTCGTCCAGAGCGGCGCTGGTGTCACTGCAAGCCTCGGTCTCGTCCTAGAGGCGGAAGAGCTTGCATTTAACAACCCTATTCTCATCCCTTAGGCTGTCTCTTATACACATCTAGATGTGTATAAGAGACAGGGATTAGGCGGCCCTCGCCAGTGTTGCGACGGTTAAATGCCACCTAAACCGAAGTGTTGACACAGTTACGTGTCGAAATTTGAGTGTACTCGTCTTTGGCAAAACTAAATTTGGGTGTACTCGTCTTGGGCAAAACTGAAGGACCACATTATTACCAGAAGAAGCTAAAAGAATTGCATTTTTTCAATAAAAAAGCCCCAAACAAACAAAAAGGCCAAATAAATTTTGTCTGGCCAATACATTTCAAAAAAGGCCACATTTGTGAAATTTGGGAGCGCAGCCATGCACCACCAATTTTGTGCACCAATAACCCTGAATCTCCGGATATCCACCAATAATGTTTTGGTTGTACGGCCTTGATAAAGTTTGGATCCACCTCCGGCCTTGGATCTCTTCGGATATCCACCAATCAGCCGTGCACCACTCGGCTTTGTCCTCCTCCGGCCTTGACCACCACCTGCCGTGCATCACCAGGCCGCGGATCGAATCT
>NW_025934146.1:0-1507 GCF_000764305.2 Hyalella azteca | reverse complement strand
TGAAAACTTTATTCATTATATTGTGAGCCTTCTAAAGTTTTAATAATGATGAAATCACAAGGTTCACAGAATCTTAAGGTTTGAATGCTAAATTTCCAAGTACTCTATTCTAGTCAGTCAACTGAGTCAAGTGTAATGTTGTGCATTGCCTTTTCTTCAAGAAGTTTCTCCAATTGCCAATGAGTTTATCCTCAATTTGAAATCTGACATAAAGAATAGGTGCAATAAAGGTTTTTCTTTAATTTGAAACCATTATAACAAGAGTAAATAGTATTTCATTCTATAGATCCCTTTTGCTTATCCGTGATTGAAACACAACCTGGAACATTTTTTAAAATGGAATCATTTTTTTTAAGTGAACACTAATCCCAGAATTCCACCCTGGATCATACCAGCATTATCATATATAATATATTAAACATGACAATATGGCGTATATATATATGACAAACTATCAGGAAACTAACTGACAGTTCAATCATTTGCAACACCTATTTATGATACATTAATAATCAAGTAACAAGTTATGTTCACAGTATCTGTTTATTACAAGTTGCAACCCTGGGCCTGGGGGCCAAGGCACATGTATTTTCATTTACAGAATATGGTTTTGACTGAACTCATTACCTTCCATAAAAGACTACAGTTTTAACTGCTGAAAGTTGAAATTCAGCACGAGTAGCTCCATACTGTAAAGTAAGGTGACTGCCACAGTCCAGGGCTGGAAAAGTCAAATTTTTCCTAAAATATCACGGCTGTGTCATATATTTTAGTTAGATAAAAATAATAGCGGTTTGCACTCTGCAAATGTCATTTCTTAAAATTTCTAACTCCTGCAATCCACACTTTTTGAGCAATCCCACCAAAATATCCTGCACAATGAAATATGTCAACTAAAAACATTTTTTCATAGATGACGTACTTGGAGTCATGTCAGAGTGGTCAGACTGCATTATCATGTGATCAGTTTTCAGTCAACTCAATTGAAGACAAATAGTGTTGACTGTCTTTAGGATAAAATTAGAGATTAGGGGTAACACATGCAAGGGAGTGAAGGGACTTAGTAAAATGTTCACAGCTGCTGGCTCGTAAATGTCTTTTAATAGCTGAGATATGGAATTCACAGCTCAAAGAAATTAAGTCAAGGCTCAGCCTCAAAGAAATGAAATCAGGACAGGCAAATCCATAAAACCACAGCTCCAAAAATTCAGTCATGGCTTGCCAAGTAGATATATTTAATTTCATGCCCATGCCCCACAAACACAAGAACTAAATATTATATGGGAGCAAATGCCCTATACATACTCAATAATCAGTATAGCCTATAATAACTATACTAGCAGTATGGAATTCTGTATAGATAATATATTATCATGTTAACATAATAAAATGTATCGAAAACTTACCACCTTACACCTTCCACCAAAGTGACAATTGATACTCATTACACTGAGCTCGTCAGATCAGAAACTGCGGACACCCGGACAGCCGCGCTTCCTTTATCTCG
>NW_025934145.1:0-19469 GCF_000764305.2 Hyalella azteca | reverse complement strand
TACCAAGAAGTCCAACATAACATAAGCTCTCAGGCCCAACGGTCACCCTTGCGGCTGTCCTGTGGCTTTCAGTCCACCCAACGTGGACACCTTGAAAAGAAGAAGATCATCCGTCGAGGTTGGGTTGGAGCCGGTCGAGCCTCGCCCAGCTTGTCCAGGACATCCTAGTTCGAGACTTAGAGTCCAGACTCCAGCTTCTTCAGCGGTTCAGGTTCAGCCACCTGGGATGAAGATGTATGACAAAAAAGAATGTCAACAGTGTAATGAATGTAAACAAAGCTGGCCACTTTGTGGAATGCATTGCTTAACAAGTTAACAATGCCAGAATGGATTAAAAAATTTCTGAATGGAACTGGAAGTTTGGAAATAGCCACTGTGCCACAACACTGAAATATGAATGCAATCTATTCTACTAAGGACTTGTATAATAAAAAAATGTATGCAAGGAAAGACAAATACCTACTGTTTAATTATGATGAGTGGCATTATCATGATTTTCTAGCCTAATTCTGCAATTTCTGCTGCCTGGCAGCCTGCCATTGCCAACAAGTCAGACTCAACCTCCATTCTCCAATGATTGTAAAACATAGTGGCAGAGCAGAGAGTTTTTAGACTCTACCTCAAGTTCATTTTTGAGTCTTATAAGTAGACCAATAAAGTATCATGGATACCAGCATTATCACACATAAGAAATTGATTTAAATCTTGAGAAAATTATGAAATTAAAAATGAACTGATTCTAAAAAATCTCTGGTTTGCCACTATGTTGTAAAATATGTAAATCATAGTGGCAAACCAGAGCTTTTTTGGAATCAGTTCATTTTTAATTTCCTCAAAAACTCAAGATTTAAACCAATTTCTCAAGTATGATAATGCTGGTATGAGTGGTATCCATGATACTTTACTGGTCTACTTATAGGACTCAAAAATGAACTTGAGGGAGTCTAAAAAATTCTCTGCTTTGTCACTATGATGTAAATTAGTAGACAATAGGTAGCATACCTACGTGATATGCCATACATTATTCACTGAATCACTGTCACTGAGATCATGAGATGGTGAGAACAAGTCTAAGTCTTCACATAACGTCATAACACAGTTTAAATTTGGAAAATGATGGCTCAAACTTGAATCTGGTGACTGCTGACTGGTGTCAGCCTACAGCCTACTCCACACTCAGGATGATGTATGTTTTCGGTGAATTTTCCCTCGCATTTTCACTTTATTTAAGCTATTGCTGTGCACAGTTGGCGCAATGTAATGAAAATTGATTCTCTTTGCGCACGTGTTTGCGCAATCCCGGCCATCAATTCTACGTCACGCTGCCGCGCACGAGCAGTTTGTGGAGGAACAGACGTAATACTCACATCAGGATGGAATTCTAATATTGACTGTTCATATATTATTCCCGATACACCTACACTAGTTATCGTCAATTTTCCATCATTTAAATGTCACTGTGAAATGTGGATCAAATCTATTTATTATGAAATTGAACTTTACAAGACCAAAACAATGTGTCTGACACCGTCTTGTCTAATGTCAACAGTCAACACAATGTTGCCATACGCCGTGAAAGATATCTTATCCCATCATTCCGTGTGGATTCGAGAACTTTGTTGGTATTGGTGAAATAGTGAGAATTTTCTGCGAAAGTTTACGTAATTTTTATTCGTTATTTTGGAACATATTCATTACAAATTTGTCGATACGGATACACGACTAGTGATGTATTGGAGGGAAGAGTCGCCTACTTTTTATCGGTTTTTGAACCACACGCAAGCGAGTTAGAGGAAGTGCAGCTGTCCGGGTGTCCGCACCCGCAGTTTCTGACGAGCTCAGTGTAAGAGTATGAGTAATTGAGTATCAATTGTCACTTCGGTGGAAGGTGTAAGGTGGTAAATTTTTCGATACATTTTCTTTTGTTAACATGATAATATATTACCTATACAGAATTCCATACTGAATTACTCAGTACAGTATGCCTTTAATTATCTTTCAATAATATATGATTTTTCTTGATAGCCTACGGAAATTTCGTGAATGAGAAATCTAGAACTTTATTTTCGAAGAAATTTTTGAAGAAATTTCCGAAGAAAGAAAGTCATATGGCAACACTGAACACCGTCTGTTTACATTTCGTATGTATAATAGCCGCAGTTTACGATTACCGTACGTTCCGTATCCGACAAGGCGGACAAGCGGATTAGCGGAAGAGTCAGAAGTAACCCAGACATGTTTTACATTTTATTATTGTCAGTTCGACTCACATAGTCAATATACTCGCGTATATTGTTGACTAAAATAGTAGAACTATTTTAGCTTTCTAAAGTACGGCGCACGGCGCATTTTTTTACCAGTATAGTACGGCGCACCGCGCAGGTCGTTAAAATGACAAAATAAATTCCCGCGCACCTGGCACATCTTCCTGACCATGGCAGCTACTCAGCTTTGATAGGGTAAACGCGGTTTATTCCAACACATTAAGGACATAGCAAAAAATGAATGGCTATAAAAAGATCACCGTATGCACAACTCGAGTTTGGTTTGCTTTACGCCACTCTCAAAACACCGCACTACGCGCCAGCAACAATGAAACGTCACAAAATGGTGCCATATTTATGTAAAAACCTTTAGAATGCAAGCCTACCAAATCCATATATTCTGACACTGTGTGTGACCAATTTTGGCATTTTGTAAGACTAATTCCAGCCGCGCTTCAAACTCTACTAATTCATAATGCCAACACTCTTGTGTTCGAATTCCAATCGCTGTGTGAGCTGTATTGGAATACGACACAGCTTGGAATTAGAACACTATTGAATATTCAACACTACTTAATTAGGCTTTTAATTAAGAGTTGTTAAGCTTTTAATTAAGAAAATTTTAATTTTTGCACACAGTGCGGATGAGCTGTGGCTCCCGATCTCTGCCGCATCTACGTCGTGGGGGTACCCTGGCCCGCGCGTTGGCCGATGGCCCGATTACCCGGCATTCGCGTTGCCCAGGCCAAACGGCAGAGGCCCCCCACCCAGATCGCTACCGGACGGAGTCACGGAGGCTCCTTCACTTTTTTCTGCTAAGGGCAGGGGAACCTCGGCCTCCTCTTCCTCCTACCCACATCTTTGGCCGCCTATCTTCCTTGGGGCTCCTTGTGCCCTGCTCTCCTCCCATCTCTTCTTCCTGCTCATTCTTCTTCTCCTGACCCAGGGTATACACCCCAACCCTGGCCTGCACCCCCCCTGCTCAGTCTGCTCCCTACCAGTCATATGGCGTGGACATTCGTTCTGGTGCACCGGGTGCAGTGCCCATATCCATAAGGGATGCTCCGGCCTACGCTACATTAGACTCTACACTGGAGATTGTATCTGCCCTACAATCAAAGTGGCAAACCAGAGCTTTTTTAGAATCAGTTCATTTTTAATTTCCTCATTTACTCAAGATTTAAGCCAATTTCTGAAGTATGATAATGCTGGTATCCATGACACTTTACTGGTTTATTTATAGGACTCAAAAATGAACTTGAGGGAGAGTCGAAAAAACTCTCTGCTTTGCCACTATGCTACAATACTACGTGCAGACGGTCTGTCCCGTCCCCAGCCAGACCCTCCTCCCCCTGTCTCTTATACACATCTAGATGTGTATAAGAGACAGGTTTCTGCCCCTCTGGGTGACCGCCCTATGAAAGCCTCGATACAGTCAAGGTTCGGCCATCTTGTCACACCACTCTTGACAAATGGTATCCTGCCTGCCGGGACATATGGAGAAGCCAAGCAGTCTCTCCGCAGGGAGATTACCTCCCCCGTGGCGGCGACTGCCGCCATAAACGCTGTCCTTGCTGCTCGCCACCGCCGATTACTTCAGTGGAGACCTCACTCCCTTGCCCCTACCGCTCAGCATTATCCCAGCTCCGCTCGGGATACTGCAGCTCCCTGGCGTCCTATTCCGCCAGGATCGGACGCTCCCCTAGCTCCACCTGCCCGGAGTGCGGGGATCCCCACCAATCTGTTCAGCACCTCTTCGTCTGCCCCGCCTTTCCCACGTCTCTCAGCGTCTCCTCACTGTGGGACAGCCCCGTGGAGGCAGCGGCATTCCTGGCCACCCTCCCTGCCTTCGCCCACCTCCCTCCTCTTCTGGTTCCGGCCCTCCGCCCACCACCAGAGCCTCCCCCCCGGCGAGCGTGATGGTCGCAACCAACCACAACAATAACATAAGCTGTGTGTGTCTAATTCCAAGCTGTGTTGGAATTAGTTTTTATGTATCTAAAACCATCTCTTAACTTAATCATCTATTAATTTATTTACCACTTGAAATCAGCAAATGCAAGTATACGTGAAGGATTCCTAATACATTCACTAATTCACAGACTTATTTAAAAGTCTCAAACCATAATATTCTTTCTACACAAACAGTTTATCACTATATTGGTAGAGTAAGGTCAACTATCAACTTTGACAACTTTTTAGATGTTCTAACTGGGTGACGTGCACTGTCTCTTTTTGGATCTCAACATTTTCCCCCCAGACGGCCCAGACCTAGTGTTTTGGCAATAGTATAGCGCACAATAGTAGGACGTCACTATTTCAACCATCAATGAATGCGTGGAACTAAGACAAACCTTAATATAAAGGAAAAAAGTCGAGAAGTGTCAGAATTACCCACAATGTCAGAATATTCCGCGTTTACCCTATTACAATGTTGGCTAATAGCCAATTCTTAACAAGCCAACACGATTGAAGATTTTGACCAAAATTGTCACAAGTTGCAGCGCAGCGGGTCATAAACCCTTAACTCTGGCTCTAATTTAGGTGACTAGTTACTGTGAGCGTGAAGAATGAAACACAAGACATATTTTTTCAAGTCAATGGAAAGAAAAAATGTGCTATTTGGCAGAATAATGTTTCTTTTATATATACTGGAAGCTGTCTGGAACCTGTTTATGCATTCAATTATGGAAGACCATTTCATTCAGGGTTTGTACCGGTATTTAGAACAGAAATTCCATGATTCTCCATGACCAATATAATTTTCCAAGGCTAGTAAATGAAAGGTTTAACATGACTGAAAGACTAAATGTGCAGTGTGCATTTTCTATCATCTCCTTCAGTTGATGAATAGCAAACATGTATAATGTAAATGCATAGAACAGGCACACACAGAGGAACAGAAATGACACAAATCTGAAAATCAAGCCCACACTTTTATTTTATGAATTCAATAGTGTCAAATCACAACAAATATTAAGTAATGCACTGACAACTGACAAGATTGTTGGTACATGATAATGTCTGGTCTATACAGTTCAGAACACTCTTCAACACTTGAACACCACTATGCTGTGCTTACGCACTATGCTAACATTCAACTGGCAGCTATTTCATCATCTTTTTCTTTAGTGTTCAGTTCAAGAGTGTCTAGCTTTGTTTTCAAAGATTGCCTCATGGCATTGAATTTTGCAAAAATTTTCAAATCCCCCTTTCTCTCCATTGCTTCAGCACATTCATCTGCTGCTGTCTCAAGCGCCTTGATGCCCTCCTCCGTATGCATTTTCTTCTTTTTCAGTTTATCTAGCTCATCCAACAGAGCCTTCCTCTTCTGGGTTTTCAACCACAGCATGCAGGGCAACCACATGATTACTCATACTAGACCCATTTCTGATCGAAAATATGATCCTCATACAGTAAATTTCACATTCACTTTAAATTAAATCATTCAGTCTCCCAGTAAATTAGAGAAGAAAATAGATAAACTCATCAAATTATTCACCAGAGAAACCACCGTATGTTTTTTCATGTTGTGTGTCATGATTTCCTTGTTGAGTGAAAACCCTCTTTCAACCATGGCTTGGCCATGAGACAGGAGCATGAGCATCTGCACTACATTCCAGAGCTTCTTGTAGGTGCTCTTTGACAGAATGGCATGCTGTAGGCTTTCTGGGTTTTCAATCACAGCATGCAGGGCAACCACATGATTACTCATACTAGACCCATTTCTGATCGAAAATATGATCCTCATACAGTAAATTTCACATTCACTTTAAATTAAATCATTCAGTCTCCCAGTAAATTAGAGAAGAAAATAGATAAACTCATCAAATTATTCACCAGAGAAACCACCGTATGTTTTTTCATGTTGTGTGTCATGATTTCCTTGTTGAGTGAAAACCCTCTTTCAACCATGGCTTGGCCATGAGACAGGAGCATGAGCATCTGCACTACATTCCAGAGCTTCTTGTAGGTGCTCTTTGACAGAATGGCATGCTGTAGGCGGAGAGGTTTCAACTATATCTGACTCCGCTCAACATTTCATCTCTGGTTTGGTTTAGCCATGGGGTGAAGGAAACTGAAACACGGAGCATGATTGACAAGAAAATATAAACACAAAAGAAATGAAGCGTACAAACATAAACAAAGAAAAATAAAAAGTGGGGTGCATAAGTGACAGACTTGAGTGTCTTGCCCAAACCAAGAACCCTGAAATAACACAAGAAATTAGCTTGTTTAAAAAAAAAGGTAAATTAAAGAACCTTGAAAAAAACATCATTAGCGCAATAATTATGAACAAATATCTCATTACTGATTGACTAGCATTCAAATGCAAAACAAGATTAAATAACATTATCAAATCAACTTAAGTATCAAAACTATTATACAATCAAGCAAGTGGTATATAGAATTATATATCCATCAGACTGAGGCTAATTACAGACGAAGCTCTGATGATCATCAGCCAAACTACTGTTTGTTGCAACCCAATCATTGTTAACTCAAACAGTGGTGACAGGAGGACTCACCAGGTCAACCCCTGTGCAAAGCTTCAGAATGCTAGTCAGCCAATAGAAAAAAGTGGGGGGGGAATCAAATTTTTTTTGAAAAATGCCCACTTCACCCACAAAAATTAGAATTTCGAAAAACAACAAAGACCAATCGATAGATAGGGTCCTTACGCATCGAATGATATGTCTCAGTGTTGTAGCTTGAAAATCCTAAGAGGCAATAGATTTCTACAGTACCCCCTTTTTGGCTGTTTTCAAAGAATTTCATGTTTTCTTTCATTTTTTTTTATTCACACGAACATAAAAGTCTTAGATTTATTTTTTTTACATATGTGTACCAAGTTTCAAAGTGATCCATCTGTAAATAACCAAAACAAAATTTCCACAAGAAATAGGAAATTTCCATTGGAAATTTAAAATTTTATTTTCCAGCCATTTCCATTACCTATGCAGAAATGGCTGCTATATTTTGGGATGAGATAGGCAAATTTTGTCAATCGCATTTTCAAGCCGACACCTGTGCGCAACTTTTATGTAAGTAAAATTTTTTAATGCAGCAAATATTTTTTTGCTCCAGACATTAGTAGAGGTACTTTTCCAAAATCGCACTTTTTACACTTTTTCAGCGATTTTTTAGAGATACTAAATGTATGATTTCTTAACTAGCTTTATACATAATAGATATTAAAAATGTTGAAGTTTCCGCCACTATTTTTAGTTTTACAATATTTTGATTAGGTAGTTTAGCTGCTACAACATTTCTACAAAATGTGGGATGCGCATCCTGATTTACTCTGCCTGTCCCTTATTACCCTGTTTGACAGAATAAATGTAGAAGGAATGAAATTTTCATAAATATCTAATAACTGTTACATCATACTGATGAGATCACAAATTTAAAATTTAACCAAAATATATTTTCTTTGTAACCATGTGATTTCAATTAAAAATTTTAATTTTACAATGTTGCGCAACTCAGCATTCATTTAAATACTTCATTTGTCTCTTATAGCATAGCAAGAAATGCTATCATGTAACCTTTCTAAAAATTACAAATAGAAATTGTAAGAGGTTGAATAGATAATATGAAATGTGCCTAATTGGAAGGATTTCATATATTTGTTGTGATATTCCATACTAATTTCACAAGATGCCTCTCATTAAATTTGCCAGCATAGCTTCTTTCACATCAGAAGATCTGGTGAGTTGCTGAGAAGGTTGAAGTAATTGAATCATGAATACATATATGAATATTCAATATTGCTATGGTTAGATGGAAGTAGTTCTCTAATGCAAATTTGGTTGAAGAATAGTGTGATTCTTAGAACCAGTTTTTCTACTCTTCCACTCAATTGAGCAGATTTTTTGTAATATATGTATGTACATATATAAATCATATTTTTAAATGATGAGGTGAATTTTAATTGAAAGATTTGTCATTGAGAGAACATCATTTTTAATCACTATGATTTCAACCATTTTCAGAATCACCCTGCTGACAACTTGCTGAGATCACAGACATACCGGAAGTGGAGGATAGCTCCAACTGAATGCGGGAAGCCTGCGTCTGTCACCATAAAACTGGAAAAACTCTCTACAATCACTGCAGTTGATATTGGCAATGATGGCTGTGCATTTGTTGAAGTTCTTGTTGCAAGAGATGATAATAATTTTGAGGTTTGTTTTATACTAGTATTAAATTAATACATTAGTAGAATATCAAATTTCGAAGTCAAAACTTTTCTCCTGCTCAAATAGTTATCTAAAAATTTTCTGCTTACAAGTGTTTAATGTATTTTAGGATTAATTATATGAAAAGCTGATGTCAAATGTTTCTTCAGATTATAGATAGTAAATTGAAAATTCTGTCCAAAATTTACCTGAAAATAGGGGTATTGATTAAAATATCTTGAGTATAAAAATCTGTGTCTTAAAATTTTAGGGATTGCTAAATTGTCAAAGCAAGTTGGCAATTAAAGCTCAAATATCATCAAAGCAAATATTATTCCAGTTTGTTTTCTTTCTGGCATTTTTTTTCTTTCTGAATATGATCTGTAAAAATTGTAAAATTGAGGCCAATATTCAAAAGCCTGAAATCCAGGAAAGATTCATTATGAATTTCGTCTTCCATATACAGTATATATACATATACTCAAATAAATATTATTTAAGTTTTTTTAAATAATGTTTCTATAACTATTAAAATTTCCTACATGGATCCAAATACCATAATCAAAGATTGGTAACAAATTTAAATATTGAAGAAGTTATTTCTCATTTTAATTTTTTAATTAATTTCTTATTGATTTATGGACACTCAGTACTAGTTTGAATAAAATTTCATCACTTTTTCAGGTCTTGCTGCCAGCTTCATCCTTCATGTCTCTACTTCAATCCAGGAATGGCACAGACATGAACAGAGTGCGCATGTTCACAGCTCACCACTTGAATAAGAATATTTCCAGCCAAAAATGGAACACTGTGAAGCTGGTATGCACTCAGCCTTTCAACAAAATGAATGCTTTTGGACTAACATTTGTGACTCTCACTACAGATGAACAGCAACCTGAACAGAAGCCTGCTCCTCAGCAGGTATGTGTTTATTATAATTTATAAGTTATCATTTTTCTGAGATGAATATTATAATATCATTTGAATGATTGCATAACTTAGCTATAAAGCACCTATTATGCATAGGTAATATCTTCATATATGCTTTATTACGAGCAATTTTATTTGGAATACTGTGAAAATTTAGTGTTTAATTTCAGAGTTGTTGAACGCTTTGAATACCTACTTTTTTGCACAAAACAAAACAGCAAATTCCATGTAAGAAGCCTGAAATTAGTTCATGCATACCTGCTCAATGATGAGTAGTTACTTTTTATCTGAAAAATGAAGATGCTTTTACACTTTTTACTGTATGTTTTGCAGGACAGTACTTCCCCTGGAATACTTCAGTTAAAAGAAGCTGTTTGTGATGATGCTGGGACTTCCAAATCAAGCATAAACATTGGCAGCTTTTTTGCTAAAAGGAAGAAGCTCGAATCTGATGCAACTGATGATAAATTCAATGGTAATTCAAGATTTTCAATATGCTTTTGAATGCTATTAAGTCTGTCTATTTATATTATCATTAATGAAAATGTATGAAAGTTGGGATATTTTTCAGTTTTTCACAAAGCTGGCTTGTATTGTGTTAAGGATGAATGATGTATTCGTAACTTATCTAATTTCTTAAGATGAGGCAGATACTCCAAAATATTATACTATCAAAAATTTATACCATTTCTTTGTTGAAATTCGTGAGTTTTTGCACATCAAACTTTTATTGTACTTCATCTGTTCTCCAAGTTTCCTAGTTGATTTTCTTTTACTGTGCTTAACAGGTAAAGACTCTCAAGAAGCCATTCCTCTTTCCAAGAAGGCTAGAAGCGAAGAAAGCCAAGGCTCTTTGTCCAGGCAATCAACTTCTACTCTACGAAATCCAGTAAAAATTAATACAGCTCTTGAGAAGAACAGTTTGAGTCATTCTTCTTCTGCTGCAACTACAAGGGCACCCAATTCTTCAGAGAAACAGAACCCTTCTGTTCATGATAAAGCTTCTAGTCGAACTGTTGCAAATCCAAGTGTTGCCAAAATGAAACCTACTACAACTTCATCTCAATCTCCTGCGAGTGATAAAGAGTACAAGGCACGTCAACCTACGCATCTTGACACTCCTTCCTCATCTGATGTACCGTTTAGATCAATTTTACGAGGAGTTGTATACACAATGAGTGGATATAAAAACCCCCAACGCTCGAAGCTGCGAGATAAAATGGCTGACATGGGAGCATCATACCGGCCTGACTGGACTGATGACTGCACACACCTAATGTTTGTGACCATAATTTTAGTATGTTTACCGGATAATTTAAAAAATCTTACTTAGCATTCATGTTTCAAAACTATGAAATCTTGTTCCCTCATTGAATCAACTGATAGATTGATGATAATACGAGTTTATATGAACCAAGTTTTATTGTTCTGCTGGTGGTGGTCTTTCAATGAATCTGTTTAGCCTGAACTAGTACTTCAAAAGTGAGAATCCTCTTAATCAATAATTAACTGATACGATCTTTTTATTCCAGATGTGCCTTCATTAACACGCCAAAGTATCGAGCTGTGAGGGGCAAAGGGCACATTGTCACACACCGATGGATTGAAGAATGTGCGCTCTTCAAAAAGAAGATGCCATTGAAAAAGTTTGTATTTGGCATCAAGTACTCGCCTCTCACTATCATTTGCATTCACTTTTCATGGGAACATTATATCCGGTAAATTTGTAGCCCAGTGACACAAAGGTAAATGATTGATTCATTTTTTGACAGATATTTACTTGATCCCGAAGACGAAGACTGCCTGAACTCAACCAGTGCCCGTGAGACAAGTTCATCTCCTAAAACTAAGGTCTCCCCCAGCCCTCCTAACTCTGCTGGTCCAAGTCCGACGCCCCTTGCTGTAGCCAAGCAATCTTCTGCAGTCAGGACAGCTCCCTCTCCTACTGAAGGTTGTACAAGTAGTGAGATTTTTCAAACTGTGTGCAATCATTGAAAAATTAGATTCATCTACCTTGCTTTTTTCTTCCGTGGAATCGTTCAGAATTTTGAGGAATTGTTTTAATCACTTATATATTCCTAAGGAATCTGCTTATCATGAATGCTGGTTTCTTACTTTTTGTAATTGACTGATTAAGGAATTCACACAAGTCTATCTTCGCGCCTTCTGAGCTTTTATTACTTATATGGTCTGGACTAATCACCGTTAAAAATGCCTGTACAGAGTCGGCAGATTCAACACAAAGCAATCGTCAAGAAGATACCCTTACTGAGCAAGACAATTTGGAGGACGACAGCCTGCACGGAGATGCATCAGATGAAGAAGACACTGATGATGAAATTCAAAGGTACGGTTCAGCTGATCAGTTCCAGAAGATTAGGGAAGGTGATATTTATTCATGATTTTGGTCTTATTCTTCTATTGTATTTCGTGTACTTTTTTGTAATTTTTCTGGTAGCATCGAGGGCTTTATGGTCAAGAATTGTATCTCCTTTTATTCACTTTTTGAATATGCTAAGAATATCTTGAGAACCCTGCAGTGTATGCTGAAATAAGTTGAAAATAAATTCAAGTATATATGAATACTTGAATTTCTAGTTCTATCGTGACTGCTGTTTCAGAGCAATGGGTGGACGCAGTGAAACGAAAAATGGTCAGCCAGCAGCGTCATCCGACTGTCCTAATGACGTCCTTGGTCGTGAGACTTCGTCGCATGTGAAATGCAACAGCTCTTCACCGAGTGGGAAAGAAGTATTTCTGAGATGAATATTATAATATCATTTGAATGATTGCATAACTTGGCTATAAAGCACCTATTATGCATAGGTAATATCTTCATATAAGCTTTATCATTGGCAATTTTATTTGGAATACTGTGAAAATTTATCATAAAATTTCAGAGTTGTGGAAAGCTTTGAATACTTTTTGCAGTTTGCACAAAACTAATCAGCAAATTCCATGTAAGAAGCCTGAAGTTTGTTCATGCATACTCAATGATGAGTAGTTACTTTTTATCTGAAAAATGAAAATGCTTTTACACATTGTAAGTACTGTATGTTTTACAGGACAGTACTTCCCATGGAATACTTCAGTTAAAAGAAGCTGTTTGTGATGAAACTGGGACTTCCAAATCAAGCATAAACATTGGCAGCTTTTTCGCTAAAAGGAAGAAGCTCGAATCTGATGCAACTGATAATAAATTCAATTGTAATTCAAGATTGTCAATATGCTTTTGAATTCTATTAACTTTGTGTAATTATATTATCATTATTAAAAATGTATGCCAGTTAGGTTATTTTTCAGTTTTTCACAAAGTTGGCTTGTATTGTGTTCTTGATGAATGATGTATTTGTTATTTAGCTAGTTTCTTAGGATGGGGCAAATACTCCAAAAATTTATACCATAAAAATTTATACCATTTCTTTTTTTTTTAAATTCGTGAGTATTTGCAGATCAAACTTTTTTTATTGTACTTCATCTGTTCTCCAAGGTTCCTAGTTGATTTCCTTTTACTGTGCTCAACAGGTAAAGACTCTCAAGAAGCCATTCCTCTTTCCAAGAAGGCTAGAAGCGAAGAAAGCAAAGGCTCTTTGTCCAGGCAATCTACTTCTACTCTACGAAATCCAGTAAAAATTAATAGAGCTCCTGAGAAGAACAGTTTGAGTCATTCTTCTCCTGCTGCAACTACAAGGGCACCCAATTCTTCAGAGAAACAGAACCCTTCTGTTCATGATAAAGCATCTAGTCGAACTGTTGCAAGTCCAAGTGTTGCCAAAATGAAACCTACTACAACTTCATCTCAATCTCCTGCAAGTGATAAAGAGTACAAGGCACGTCAACCTACGCATCTTGACACTCCTTCCTCATCTGATGTACCGTTTAGATCAATTTTACGAGGAGTTATATACACAATGAGTGGATATAAAAACCCCCAACGCTCGAAGCTGCGAGATAAAATGGCTGACATGGGAGCATCATACAGGCCTGACTGGACTGATGACTGCACACACCTCATGTTTGTGACCATAATTTTAGTATGTTTACTGGATGATTTAAAAAATCTTACTTAGCATTCATGTTTCAAAACTATGAGATCTTGTTCCCTCATTGAATCAACTGATAGATTGATGATAATACGAGTTTATATGAACCAAGTTTTATTGTTCTGCTGGTGGTGGTCTTTCAGTGAATCTGTTTAGCCTGAACTAGTACTTCAAAAGTGAGAATCCTCTTAATCAATAATTAACTGATACAATCTCTTTATTCCAGATGTGCCTTCACTAACACGCCAAAGTATCGAGCTGTGAGGGGCAAAGGGCACATAGTCACACACCGATGGATTGAAGAATGTGCGCTCTTCAAAAAGAAGATGCCACTGAAAAAGTTTGTATTTGGCATCGAGTACTCGCCTCTCACTATCATTTGCATTTATTTTTTTCATGGGAACAATATATCCGGTAAACTCGTAGCCCAGTGACACAAAGGTAAATGATTGATTCCTTTCTTGACAGATATTTACTTGATCCTGAGGATGAAGACTGCCTGAACTCAAGCAGTGCCCGTGAGACAAGTTCACCTCCTAAGACTAAGGTCTCCCACAGTCCCCCCAACTCTGCCGGCCCAAGTCTGACGCCCCTCTCTGTAGCCAAGCAATCTTCTGCAGTCAGGACAGCTCCCTCTCCTACTGAAGGTTGTACAAGTAGTGAGCTTTTTCAAACAGTGTGCAATCATTGAAAAATTAGATTCATCTACCTTGCTTTTTTCTTCTCTTTCTTGACAGATATTTACTTGATCCTGAGGATGAAGACTGCCTCAACTCAAGCAGTGTCCGTGACACAAGTTCATCTCCTAAGACTAAGGCCTCCCCGAGTCCCCCTAACTCTGCCGACCCAAGTCCGACGCCCCTCTCTGTAGCCAAGCAATCTTCTGCAGTCAGGACTGCTGCCTCTCCTACTGAAGGTTGTACAAGTAGTGAGCTTTTTCGAACAGTGTGCAACCCTCGCAAGATTAGATTCATCTACCTTGCTTTATTCTTCCGTAAAATGGTTCAGAATTTTGAGGAATTGTTTTAATCACATATTTTCCCAAGGAATCTGCTTATCATGAATGCTATTTTTAGCGCATTTTCTCATTTATGAAAAAAAGCACCATTGTGCTCGCCATATCCGTCCTGTCCGTCCGTCTGTCTGTCCGTCCGTCCGTGACTTTATGTTTTCGTCGACGAGAAAATGCGCTCTCTGTCACTCACTGCAGTGAGTACTGAGTTATATATTTTTTACTTTTTGTTATCGACTGATTAACGAATTCATTCAAGTCTATCTTCGCGCCTTCTGACCTTTTTTAATTTTAAGTGGTCTTGACTAATCACCGTTAAAAATGCCTGTACAGAGTCTGCAGATTCAACACAAAGCAATCGTCACGAAGATACCCTCACTGAGCCAGAGAATTTGGAGGACGGCAGCCTGCACGGAGATGCATCAGATGAAGAAGACACTGATGATGAAATTCAAAGGTACGGTTCAGCCGATCAGTTCCAGATTATTATGACTGGTGATATTTATTCACGATTTGGTCTTATTCTTCTATTCTATTTCGTGTACTTTTTCTGGTAGCATGGAAGGCTTTATGCTCAAGAATTGTATCTCCTCATATTTACATTTTTGAATATGCTAAGAATATCGTGAGAACCCTGGAGTGTATGCTCAAATAAGTAGAAAATAAATTCAAGTGTATTAGAAAACTTTTATTTCTAGTTCTATCCAGACTACTGTTTCAGAGCAATGGGTGGACGCAGTGCAACGAAAAATGGTCAGTCAGCAGCGTCATCCGACTGTCCTAATGACGTCCTTGGTCGTGAGACTTCGTCGCATGTGAAATGCAACAGCTCTTCACCGAGTGGGAAAGAAGTAACGTACGAGAAGAATGGTTCTTCGTCTCCCATTGACGCATATTCTGCTGACACTGATGAAGACGAAGGATCTTCGCCCCTTCGCCAGCAGGTGTATTAATTTTCTTTTACATTTTGAATGCATGTAATTTATATTGCAGTGATGATCATTTTAACAACGTCGTTAAATATTTCAAAAATTTACCATTATTGGCATTAGCGTCTTGCATAATATTGTTGTGATCATCATTCCAGCTGCGTAATTGTTATCAGTATCACACCAGTAATTGGTTACTTAGATCTTAGAGTTATGTTTCATAAGAAATCTCATCAATCAATCATAGGTCTTTTAGTAGTCATGCTAGCTCGAATTCTTTGTTCAATAGTTCAAATTCTCGCTTCAATTGAATTCTCAATTTTAGGTTTAATAGTTCTTCAGATGATATTACCAGATAAAGGATTTTAAAATTTAAATTTAATTGACCACAAGCTAACTTATCAAACAGAGTATGTATCCAAATCTGCAAAATTGTGGAATATAGTTTTGATTTAAAAATTATCGACCAAAAGTTGGGTAATAATTGTTCTGTTTGTGCATTAATTTTATTATATCGTTGCAAATTTGACTCGCAGATAGACACATCGCAGCTGGACTTGCCTCTTCTGCCAGATATATTTTCGGGCGAACATTTTTTCATCCACAGAAGTTGCCACGATCCGGCCGACGTTAAGCGCTATATTATCGCTTTTAACGGGTGCGTGGCTCGTGTTTATATTACAGATAACATTTGTAAAGTTATTCTTATTTGATGCAGGGTTTTTGAGGATCAGAGGTCTTCTTGAGAATCACCTTATTTTTTTTTAAACCTTTCAAATCTTAAAACAATTGAAGTCGCCTAATTGTTAAAAGCAACAAATTTACAATAAGAATTACTCTCTGATTAACAAAACCAGCGTTAAATAATAACTCCAGCCTAATTATACCGGCATTCTCATTTATAAAAATATTTCCCACTTAGTGACTTATATGGCACTGAAAAGTACTATAAAATGAATCGCAAAAACTTTATATTACCATTACATACTGACCACCTAGACTTCCCTCATCATGGGTTTCGTTCCTGTTTCAGACACGTGAGCGACTACATGAGCAGCTGCGTTAATTTCATCGTTGCGGACGCCAAGTGGGATAAAACTTTCGATGAGGTAAGTGACGCTTGTATTTAGTTTTATTGAACTTGTTAGTATTATTGAATTCAGCGCCCTTCATAGCCAGCACCATGTGAATAATTCAAAACATTGCCTCGCATGAAGATAAAAAAGTTTACATGAACGATATCTTTCGAGTCACGCACATTGTGCAGCTAACAAAGAGAAGTTGAAACAAATTTTGGTTTCTGATTAGTGTAGTTAAAGAAGTTTAGTTGGATAGGCGAGTTATTTTTTTTTTAAAGTCATAGAACAAATTCGCTAGAAATAGAATAAATAATAATTACCCGGCGCGATAAGTTTTTTCTTGCATTGCGCTGTTAATCAATTAACGTTAATCGGTTGACATATAATTTTTACTATTACTTTGACATCGTCTTCATCTATAAACCTATTAGTTTTATGACAAAACGTTGAGGTGCAAAATAACACACGAATTTGACGTGCAGGTGACGCAGGAAAACCAGGAAGTTCGGTTCGTGAAGCCGTCGTGGATCTGGCGTTGCGTTGACGCCAGTTCCCGCGCGCCCCTTGAGCCTCATCTCATCACCAGCAAGCGATCGTAATAGCTCCTACCTGTCAGCCTCGCCCCAGTGCTCACAAGTCTTGCATTGTTTGGTCCTCTCATTTACATTTTTTGGGGAAAGTATATTCTTCTGAATTTTAAAGCCGTTTTGGAATGATACTTAATCTTACCTGCGCGCCGCGCCATGGCAGACACAAGTCTTTTGAAAAAAGTTGTTAGTCTTATCTATATCAATATACGTTTGAAAGAACAATATTCTGAATTTTAGAGCCGCATTTAAATAATATACTATCCTACCTACGTGCCCTGCTTTAGCACTCATAAATCCTTTACGTCATTTGGTACATTAATTTCGAAAGTATTTTTCTGGAGTCATTATATATTAAGTCCTTATTCAATAATTACTAATGCGTTGTACCCAGTGCACTTCTAGTGTATTCTTAGAGCTGCTTTCAAATTATTAGTTTATCAAGTAGTCAAGTTTCTCAGATGATACATTAGAAAAGCACATTTACTAGATGTTTTATAACTGCAGCTGTGCACATGACTAGTTGTGTCGCCTCACAGTTATATAGAGGAAGCTGTTCGCCTGTTAATGAATTATTAAAAAAAAAATTCTTAAACATGTTCAGAACGCAACACAAGTTTTCTCCATAGTTTTACATGCCGCCCTCGGAATCCTAGTAACTGATTATTTTGTATTGAAAAATTTAACAGACTAACATGACATGCGAGCTGTAAATTCAACTTCCTGTATAAATATTATGAACGTTATTCAAGGTATAACTCGCCACTCGGGCACCGAGCACCTGTTTTGATGTGACAATTATGACGTTAATATCAAAGTACAACTACGTAAAAAATAAAGCTGTCGAATTCTATACCTATACTCTTACGAAATGTTACCGAAATTCACTCATAAATAATATACGTTTAAAATTTCTTTTTAAAGACAACACTTCCATTGAATCCAGTGTCTCCAATCTTACAGATGTACAATGAATTTCTCATTTAATTTTCGAATATTAAAAAAATTAATTTTTCAGTTTTTTAATATATAATTTTTTTTCAAAATTATTTATTCTATTAATTTATTCATGCATTACCTCTGACTTCGCACAAGTGTGCAAAATTTTAGATCAATTAGACAGGTATAAGCATGGGTATAAGTGTGTCAAATATTAGTTATAAGATTTGTAGCTGACAAAAATTATTTTTCCAATTTTTTTAATATTGAAAAAAAATTTTTTAATTTTTAAAATTATTTACTTTGACATTTGATTCATGCATTATCTCCAACTTTACACAAGTGTGCAAAATTTCAGATCGATAGGATAAGTAGAAGTGTGTTAAATTTTGATTACAAGATTTGTAGCAGACAGACAGACAGATAAACAAACAAACAAACAAGAAGTGAAGTTAAAGAGAAAAAGAAGTGAAGTTAAAGAGAAGTGTTGTAATATTGTAAAGAAGCTCAAGTTATGAAGAAAACAATTTAGTTTGAGGTACGGGTCACAACCGACGAATATACATTGAAAATTTTTAAAGAAATAGAATAAAGTTTCTAGTATGTTACAGTTTTAAAAGTGCATCAAAATATAGTCAACTGATTGACGAACGACTAAAAAAAACAGGAAGAAAAAGCAAGGTAAATCAGGATATGCTAGAAAATAAGTCTATAATAACATACATGATCATATTATAACGTTCCTTTGTTAGGTTATTGCTGCACTTGACTTCTGGGCTGCTCACACAGCGTGCTAGATTCAACATATTTTGTAACGTGGGTTAATCGCATGGTTGAACTACATATACCGACTTTATTTGGTTGGCGATTGCTATATAGGCGCCAGCAGCAGCTTCCGGCGCATCCTGTTCGCGTGGGCAACGAATTCGTCATGCCTGCGTCTTCGGTTCGCAACCTCGGCATTCGCTAGATTCGGCACTTTCTATGAATAATCACATCGCCAAAGTCACCCCGCTAGATCTACTAGTTCAACCATGGGTTAATCGTATCGTACCTCCTTAATTACTATTAAAAGTATAATCACATTTAGATAGTGTGTTGATAATAAGGCATACGGAAATATAGTGAAGCTAATCAACTTTGGTGATCTATACTTAATTAGTGAAAAAATATAATCAGTTAATCACTTTAAAATAATAACAATCTCTGAATGAGTAAAGATGTTCCACGCATTTTAAGAATGTCATAGAGAGAATAACAAGTTCAAGCCACATACGATATATACATCTTATAGATGAATGTTAAGGCTTTCAATTCAATTTTTGACTTCTGATCATTCAAATTAATCAAAAATTACAATGAATAAATCGGGCAGCGAATTTTGAAAGACATTTCAGAAAAATAGACCATAGTTTCCTTTCATGAGCCCAGTGAATGAATAGCTATTACCTCCAATTGAATAGTTACACTCTCACCGCAAAATTAAGTTGCGCACTGGACAAAT
>NW_025934144.1:0-61593 GCF_000764305.2 Hyalella azteca | reverse complement strand
CAGCTAGGTAAATTGACACAATTTAGCAATGCTACAATGGCAGCTAGGTAAATTGAAACAATTTAACAATGCTACAATGGCAGCTAGGTAAATTGAAACAATGTAATATTACTACAATGACAGCTAGGTTAATTGAAACAATGTAACATTTCTACAATGACAGCTAGGTAAATTGAAACAATATAACAATGCTACAGTATAAAATGATCCAATAATTTGGCGACCCAATTTTGATAGCTTGACGGTCACTTTTCGATTAGAGTCTCTGTCTCAGACAGAGAATATCAATTATTATTTGCTATATTTTAATATCCTAGAGAGTCACCGAGCTTTTGTAAACGCAACTGAAGATTTTAATTCAATTTATGTCAACTTATTCAGAGACAGGTTATTCAATTCAACTCAACATGTCATGAAATTGATGAGGCTTCGGCAGCGTTTACAACTGCTATGATACTTGCACGCATAGGAATATTAATTTTTGATATCTGTCTGTACAAACAAGAGGATTGCTCACTGATTAAAATGCCATTAGTGTCTGAATTATAGATGAGGATCTGAAATGCAAAGGAGGTTTGCTGGAAAGCGTACACTATTATTAGTACTAATATATAATCTTCTGCATTGAATTAACAAGAGGTGTTATCTTTGATCGTCTGCATTAAATCAACCCAAGTCAATATATAAAATAAACACGGCCCAAGTCACCAAGTTGAAGTAAATTGAAAACAAATTTTTGTTATAACCTATGAGCGTCAGGATTCTGATTTTATTGAAGACTGAAAGATTCTCGAAGTGGAAAGCAATTCGCCCCAGCTTTGTTATATATTCCTTAAGGAAGAGACAATATATTGTAAAAAGTCTGATATTATTCAATTTCTTGTATGGTTTAAAAACGATTAAATTAGTTGAATAAATCGGCTGGAAGTTTGCCAAATTTTTTAATAATTTCATAACAAAAGAAAACAAAGAATTAGCAAACATGGGCGGTCTGACATAATTTACTTTAAATACTAATCTTTAATCTTCAATCAAACCCAAAATGGGAAGGTGGACACAGCGACCTAAATAATAACTATTTGAAAATTAGTATAATAATTATTTCTTAATCAATAATAATAATTAACACTGAATTATTTTGCTTGAGTGGTGTCAGCGTTGGCTCGCCCAAATTTATTTGTCGCCGTTTTCATACACCAGAAAATTTTTACAGCCTGCTTTTAATTTGAACCCTCAACTCACTAATCCATTCTTGCTATTCTTAACTATCCAGCCATCTCGAATATTTTGACCAGAATATCTACAGCAAGCTGCGGGTACTGAACCTGCGACTCAGTCATAATGCTCAAATTTTAAAATTCTTGCGTAAACGACTTGTGTTGACCGGCCCTATTATATTGAACAGAATTTACTTATCAGTGGTAAATGAAGTTAAATGATGGCACAGTAATTTAGTAGCAACCTAAGGCTCAGTTACCCTTTAATTGAGTGGTCAATTTGCGATTGAATAATAGTTAAGAATAATGGTTGAGAATAATGAGTTTTTTGGTGATAAAATTAAAGGAAATTGTAGGTGAAATTCGCATACTGGAAACTCTTATTAAAATTTCATTTGCACCTGTTCTTTGAATGGTGTCAATAAACAGAGGCTTACCAATGTTAAAATGTTTAATTTTGATGATTAAATATTTACACTCGTTAATCACAATAACAATTTTTTGTTTAGTCAATTTAATCAATACCGAAATTAAGTTTAAACAATGTTACACCCTATTAACGTTGCTGCTCTTAATAATACTGCATGATTTTTACCCGTTAGACCTCTTAATTAGAGCTATTAATTAGGCCTAAAAATTCAACTTGTTAATTAGACACATTAAGTAGACCTATTAATTATATATTTATGTATTAATTTGACCTATTAATTAGACCAATTAATTTCAAATAATTATGAAAAACATCTGCAAAATGAACTTGCAAGCGGAACCTCAACATTAAAATTCTATTTTTTAAGAGCCCATCGAAACATCGTTTCGAGCGAAGCGAGGGTGGATGCCTTTGTTATATTGCTTCTTAAAATAAATCGTTCATCAATCGATTCCAATTTAAGTAAGTTGGCCATACTCATCTTCGTAATCTTCATCCGTCGAACCGTTCCCACATCCGTTGGACCCGCGATCAGAAAAATTTAGATTCGAATAACGAAATCCTTATTGAAAATCAAAGCCGGTTTATGGGAAGCACACGTCGAGAAAATAGGCCGCCAGCAATAATTTTAAATTGTGATTAGCTTCCAGAAATCGTTTTAAAAACAGCCGTACATAAAAAACTGTAAACAGCAAACATCTTCAGTTATAGCTGGGGGCTCTCTGAAGAGATAAAACTGCAGTTCTTTCTGCTTCACTTATGTTATGTTATGTTTGAAATGTTATGTTATGTTATGTTATGTTGTGTTATGTTATGTTATGTTATGTTATGTTATGTTATGTTATGTTATGTTATGTTATGTTATGTTATGTTATGTTATGTTATGTTATGCTATGTTATGTTGTGCGGCTTACATAAGCGATGAAACTGTAAACTTTACAGGTTCATTTACCTGCAGCTTTCATAAGTGATGCAGCAGCTTTTATAAATTTATGGATAAACGATCCATGACTTTAAGGATAATTATTCGTGTTATATTTTAATGCTGAGGTGGTGCTGCGTTAGCACGATTCAACTAATAATTTGTCTTCGTCAAGCACGCGTGGGGCTAAAAAAGAACGTACTATTCATGTTCTAAATGTTATATTGAAATATAAGTATGTTTGTTCTTATCCACGCTGATCTAAGAAAGTTCTCGCAACTCTTGCTGTGAATAAATTATATATTTGGTAGAGATTATTTTCAGAGGTCTCGAAACAGTTGAAATGCAAGTCGTGGCTTGGCATGTGTAGTTCGATAAATTAAAAAATAATATGAATCGAATACTACTCGCACTCGCGCTTTTCATTGTGATTTATTTTCTCTTTCTATTTACGCGAACAACCAGAGATTAATATATACATAAATCTATCGTGCCGGAATCGCGGAATTGCCGATTCTATGGAATATAGATTCCAGTTTGCCGATTCTGTAGAATCAGCTTTTTTATACTATAGGAATCTGGGGATAAGTCAGTCAGCCAAGTTATTTTTTAATATTATTCAAATATAAAGGAACTTGACCAAACTTGACCAAACCTTTTTTAACTCTAACTGTCGATCTATGTTCTAACTCAAACTCTAACGTCCGATTTTCTAAATCAGTAACGAAATGATATGATTCTTCAGAATCGGCAAACTGGCTGCCGTTTCCATAGAATCAGCACTTCCCCGATTTCGGCACGACAAATATATATGCAGGATATAACATTGGCATAAACATCTTATGCTTAATGTCATTCACTTGAAATGCAGACATTCATATGAAACATTCTAACCGCGAGTTATTAACGTCTAAATTATATTTTACGAGTTAATTACCCAATATTTATATGATAAAATAATACTATAAATCTATATAATGGAAGGCATTTAAATGTTAAGTATCTATAAGCATATACGTACATTTGACACCGTGATACGAAATACTAATCCTATGATGTTTAAAAACAGTAATATTATCGATAATATTTATATATACCGTAGTAACATTATCGGCAATAATTCTCCGCATGTATTTGCTGATGACAATGTTGATCAATATTAACCGACCATTTGCAGAACTCGATGTTAATTTAGGTCCGAATTTCCAGCAATGAAGAGGTTCTGTGATAACCAAACTATCTTTTTTATGCATCGGTGACATCTGTTGATGTTAAATACTTATCCCGACGCTCAAAAATATGTGAGAAAATTTCTTCAAATTTTCTTCATTTCGTTCTTCATCTTACGAATTGTTGAATTTTAATCTCAATTGTGTACATGGGCAAGCGCTGCCGCGATAATTGATGACGATAATACTAAATGACCAATAACAAATATCACAATAAATAAATAAATAATCAAAGCTTGGGAAGTTAAGAAACTCAGTTAGAGTATTTGAGATGCCGCCTCCTCGGAGACTTCTAGGGACTCCAATGAGACTTTCCAGCAATAAAATTCCAATACTTTCCAGCAATAAAATTCCAATACTTTCCAGCAATAAAATTCCAATACATTACAGCAATAAAATTCCAATACTTTCTAGCAATAAAATTCCAATACTTACCAGTAATAAAATTCCAATACTTTCTAGTAATAAAATTCCAATACTTTCCAGCAATAAAATTNGTAATGTAAAATATTTATTCATCATATCAGTGACGGCAAGAACCAAAAACTTACACCTGAATGCACCGAGTTATTCATTTAGTTAATGTAGTTATACTACAACTCTATGCCGGATTGCAAAGGCAGTCTAATGCAGCTTTACGCATTATCACGGCGATATCGTTTTGAAGATGAAAAGTTCTGGCGTCGCACTTCCGAAACTCGTCTAAGTACACGTAGCGGTTTAAGTACACGTAGCGGCTTAAGTACACGTAGCGGTCTAAGTGCATGTAGCGGTCAAGTGCACGTAGCGGTTTAAGTACACGTAGCGGCTTAAGTACACGTAGCGGTCTAAGTGCACGTAGCGGTCTAAGTGTACGAAGCGGTTTAAGTACACGTCGCGGTTTAAGTACACGAAGCGGTCTAAGTACACGTAGCGGTCTAAGTGCACGTAGCGGCTTAAGTGCACGAAGCGGTCCAAGTTACGTAGCGGCCAAAGAAGGCGTAACGGCCTATGCAAATTATTGTCTGTGATTGGTATGCTTAGCTTGAGAAGCCAACAATCTTTGGCCCACAGAATTACGAACTATTGCTATTTTAGCAAGTACGGCCCATGACTGTATAAAATATTGTATAAAACTATATCTACACAAAGAGTGCATGCGTGAAATTCTGAATTATATAGAAGGATTTACGAGAGTTTATATGAAGCACGTCCAGCCTACCCAGCCATGCAGCTGCCAGCAGGTTGTCACTCATTGATTTCCGATTACCGTTACTTACTTTGGGGCATTTAATTTACTTCAAATTGAATGTTGGGGGCATTTATAGCTAGTTTAAATTATTTCCATGTACAATCTGGTATATACCGACTCTTTACTATTTCAAGTTTACCGAATGGCAAATGAATGTAAATAAATTAAATTAAAATTAAATTAATAATAAATTAAAAAAAAATTAAAATAAATTAAATTAAAATTAATTAATTAAAATTAAATTAAAATTAATTAAAATTATTTATTATTTACTATTTAAATTGTAAATAATAAATTTAAATGTAAATAATTATTGCTGCACATATTTTCAAATATTTTAAAAGTTTTTCAAAAGAGAACATCTGTCCAGCACACCAAATATTCGAAGCGTTCATGAACGATACCTGCAAGTCACAGCCCTCGATGCTACCTTTGAGAACTGCAATGCAAAAAATGTCGACCGGTAATCCTCAGCGACGTTTTGAATATTTTATCCTAAGTAATAATTTTGATCATAAATTAAGCCCGTGTAGGCAGTTGCCGACCCGGGAAATCTTGATGGTAGCTACAACAAATCATTTGTCTTTGTTTCTTGACACTAATTTTGAATATATTCACGTAATATATTGAATATATTCAGTATATTCACGTGAGAGGGTTCGAAAATCTCATTAAAATATCATTAAAGTTGGCTGTTCGTGGCGGTGGGTATGTATAGAGCAACATTAATATCTGTTTCCTTCCACACCCTATACGCCCTACGCAGCTGGCTTCTCGGCCGGCAGTCCACCGTAGCTCAAGCAAAAAATATTAACCTTTAAATGGTACGTCAAATTTTACGGGTAATAAAATTTCTATCAAATTAATAGCAATCACAATGTAAATTCACAAAACTTAGGTTAATGTACGGTTTCCAAATCGATCAGAATTCTTCCGCGCGCGTCTAAATTAGTTATTTTTCTCATAGAACGCAGTAATGACAGGACTTGGGTAGTTTTTCCTCATAAAACAAGTTTAGTTCTATTGTATACTCATACCTCGTTTAACTGGTCCTGAAACAATTCAAGGGGTATTGATCACTTTAAGTCTAATACTATAAATTTAATTTTTTCCATTTGGTTTCTTTTTTATCTCATATCATATTTAAACTGAACCATTTCAATAGAGGAAAAATTACGTGGACTCTTAGTTCATTTCTTGCGAAAAAAATTTCACTAACGCATTTTATATATATACATATTATATATAAAACGTTCAAATAAATCTTACAAACGGTTTAATAAATGGCTTTGGAATAGTATTTATTACGTTATTTCTTTATTTTCCTAGTTATTGAATTAAATTTTAAAGCTCTGTCCAAAGGTCAACGCTGGGCATTCGTACAAGTCGTACATCATTGATTTTCCCGACAAATACAACATTATTTCCTGTGCTGATGGCAGAATTCATTCAATGACAACCAATTTAAAATCCATTTGCAAGTGTAGCATGCGCAATCTCAATTTATATTCGGAATTATTGTCGCAATGATTGATATTCAGGAGCAGTTTGAACTCACCACGCATGAAATGTTTTGTCGCATGAACAAACCTCAATTTGTTGGTATCATCAACAGAGTTGGTAATACATATTATATATGTACTTTTGTCGTGTTCATTTTTATTAGTGATTAGAATAAACGATGTAAGGACTCTTTTTAGCGCATTTTCTCATTTATGTAAAAAATGCGCTATTGTGCTCGCCATGTCCGTCTGTCTGTCTGTCCGTCCGTCTGTCCGTGACCTCAAGTTTTCGTCGACGAGAAAATGCGCTCTCTGTCACTCACTGCAGTGAGTACTGAGTTATATTTTTTCAATATTCAGAGCGCTAAAGTATTCAATATAAATGAATTTATACCAAAACCAGGTTAAAGTTAAACATTATTTTCAAATTAGAGCTTTTTCTTGTGATTTTTTAACGACTTCAAAGTTTTCTCGCATCATTAGACTACATACAGCTATCTATATTTATCAGCAGGTGATATGTTATAAGCTAAAAAACTGTGGTACAATTCATTCATGCGACAACATTTCCTCTCGCTTCAAGTCACCGACATGTGGAACAGCCTCTCTGATGACATTTTTGAAGCTCCGAGTATATGATGCGTACAAGAATAAACAATACAATGCTATGCAAACAAATGAGTTTAGTCTTGAAATGCCTAGCACCCTACTGAACCAATACAACTCCAGTGATGATGCAAACCAAAGTCAGTTGAAAAATCTGGTCGAAGGGCCAGTTTTTAGATGTGCAAAAATGTAACGAAAATTTTACAATAACAGCTACAGGCCTAACAAGGTCTATTTTTTAAAGCCGAAAATGCTATGCTATGCTAAGTTATGGGCCAAAATCTCACTACCTATAGTCATTAGCAGGTGGCATGTGCCATTATTCAGCTAATGGCATGTGCCATTATTCAGCAACCATGGCGCATGTCAACAGGTGACATGCGCCATGATTCAGCTACCTATAGGAAACTGTAGGTGACACGTTGTAAACGTACATCCTAATTGCCAGGTTATGAACGTTTTTCCTTATCTGCGGTGCACAATTGTTTTCCTAAGTGCGATGTATCGTTATGTATGGCAATCTATTGTATGTTTGTTATGTTTAATATCTATTGCATTTTTTCTGTTGAAATTAGGAGAGACTTCGTCTTTTAAAGGTTTTATTTAATAAAGACGTTATTGGATCTTTATTTATAAGATCTTAAGCGTTAGATCTTATTTATTGGTAAAAGGCTATAATGTGCGCCCGAAGAGCAGATTTTTAAATTGGAGTTTTGGCAAAAAAAATTGTACAATTTTTCGAACCTTTTTTTCGACTTTGTTGACATTAAGTTCACTTTGCTTGGCTTTGATGAAACCTATAATGTCTCTCACGGCCCAAACTTGAATTCAATAATTATTTATCTCATATCAGCAATAATTCATATTATTGATATTAATATCGTTATATAATAATAATTAATGGTACACTTTCCCTCGTAAAGCGGTACTAAATTTCAGTGGAGATTAAGACTGTCGTTCTGAAAGGTTGCAGCTCACGGTGCGATCGAGCGATTTTTTTAAAAGCACTGTTTCGAAAAAACTTTGGATCTAAGTCATTAATTAAAATAATAATTATTATTTGATATTAATATGACCATAGACCAGAATCGTGAATAAATATGAAATTTGAAATTATTCTTTACTCTTTACAGTTTCTATGGGTTTCGTATATAAATTGAGGGATAAATGAAAATAATTGCGTGAAAGTTTCTATATTTTATTTTTGTTACCATTAAGTTAAGCTTGAAAATGTACCAATTATTTCGATTCTCTCAAATGGTTGTGAAAATTTTATGAAATTTTTCAACGAGAAATAAATTTTTGAATATAATTTTACACTTTCCAATTTAGAAATTTTTAAGAAAGTAATAACCATTTTTTCGTATTTCTTAATTCTATACTTGCTTACATACGATCTAGACAATCTATAGATAGGAACTGGAATCGTAGCAAATATTGTACTAGTATTGACAGGAACAGAGAATCAGGATTTTCAAAATTGTTACATTATATAAATTTCTTTATAGCCATTCCGGTACAATTTTTAGCGCATTTTCTCATTTATGGAAAAAGGGCGCTATTGTGCTCGTCATGTTTGTCCGTCCTTCCGTCTGTCTGTCCGTGACTTCACGGACGAACTGACGAGAAAATGCGCTCTCTGTCTCTCACTGCATGCAGTGAATACTGAGTTATATTTTTAAGGTAATCTCTAGTTTAGTTTGATACGGAAAACATTGATCATTGTGGCTTGAAAAATAGGTCAATTTTGGGGCTTCTGTCGTTACAGCATCTGAACTGCACCGTCGCTCCGCAGTTTTCAGCGTAAAGTTCTGCAGGGCCGATACTTTCAAAACTCGCTCAGTGAACGTAAGTACTTACGCTCTATTTTCTTGTCTATGATTGGTGGATTTTGCTTGAAAGGCTGTCAATGATTGGCTGATGAACTTATGATCACTTATCTTCTTTGAAAGTATAGGCCCTGGTGACCAATTACAACTTTAGGCTTCACAATAAACTGCCGTGAGCTTTCCATCATAAAGAGGAGGTCACCGTTGAATAGCATTCATTTAGTAATTTGTTGTAGTGTTTAAATTGGAAGATCCTGAAAAAACTAACGAACTTGAACTTGAGAATCATGGAGACGCTGCGTGAACAGCAAGAATAGAAATTTATTTTTTGGGGCTTGAATGTAACATGTTTCTTATGTTACAAAACGTAACGTTACGCTTACTGTGTTCGTGAGAATATTATCAAAGATAATTTATTTAGTAAATGGTTTCACTAAAATTCAATTAGTTAATTGAGAAACTACGAATAAAGTTCAATTTGTTCTCTTGATTGAAATTATATACAAGAGCTAATCATTTCGTGCCGAGTTATTCAACGAGTATATTGTAAATTCAGCAGCTATAATTGGACCCGAACTGTCAAACGTTCGAAATATTTTATCTGCTTATAACAGCCATGATTGCATTACGTTTCTCCTCAGCATGCATGGACACGCATTTTCATTGTAGGAAATCGTATCAATCCTTTTCAGATTAATTTTTAATTACACGAGATGTATTTAATTTAACTTTTATCTTGAAATTTTTCCGGTGAATTCATTTAGACGGATAAATTCATCCAAAAAGACCAATTAATCGCCGATTCAACTGGCAGTGAACTGAAACTAGTTGACCGTCATAGTTCTTATGTGTGAGAAGTCAGTTAATCGCATTTTTAAGAATAATGCTATATTCATAATTCGAAAGCCTACGAGGAGCGCAGGAGTTACTGTTATAGTTACCGTTACATTTACTGTTACAGTTACTGTTTTAGGTACTGTTACAAGTACTGTTTCAGTTACTGTTACAGTTACTGTTACTGATACAGTTACTGTTACAGTTACAGTTACAGTTACTGTTACAGTTACTGTTACAGTTACTGTTACAGTTACTGTTAAATTCACATAGGCCGTTATTGTTGCATTTACTTCTGACGTCATTGTCACAGTCATTGTCGAAGTTACTGCTGTGGTTATTGTTGCAGTCACTGCAGTGTTGTTCAACAAGGCACAATCATCTTATAGCGCCGCTAATTTCAACAATGGCCGAGCCGTGAGCCGCCTGTTGTTGATGACAAAGCGGCTCGAAATTCTGTTTATGTTCCGCTCAGAGCACGTGCTTATAGGCCTATTGAAATTTGTATTTAGTAGGAACATGCATTAGATCTTATCGAAATTAGAATGTATTAGGAACAGGAACATGCATCTAACTTAATCGAAATTAGAATATATCAGGAACATGCATTAGATCTTAACGAAATTACAATATACAAGGACCTGATTTAGACCTTATCGAAATTAGAACATAAGGAACAGGAACATGCATTAAACCGTATCGAAATTAGAATATACTAGGAACATGCATCTGGCCTTATTGAAATCAGAATGTACTAGGAACATGCATTAAACGGGATCGACATTAGATTATACTAGGAACATCCATTAGATAATATCGAAATTAAAATATATTAGGAAGATGTATATGACATTATCAATCTCACAATATACTAGGAACATACAGTTAACCAAATTGAATATAGGAAACATAAGGAACATGCCACCGTATTCAAGCTTTCATACTTCAAGAATTCGAAGTTGCAAATTTCAGTTTAAAATCTTGAATGAACAAGTAATTATATGAAAATCATTGAATTAAGTTTGCATAAGTCACTTATTTACCAAGAATTTCAAAGCATTGAAGATTCAAAATAAATAAATATATCTTTACTGAAAAGTTTCAAGACACCAGCTCCATCAGTTTTATACATAATTGATTTTCGGTCTCCTCAATGACAACATAAAATTGAAGTCTGCATCAAAATTTTGCATTCTAGACGCATTGTAAAATATTGTGATTTACATACCAACTTTATCAATATTTTGGGGGGTGGTTAGCTTCTGAATTGAAGACGTCTTAAGCTCGCCCAGCGCATAAATTAACGGCTCTATATCCGCTTTTTGTAAGAGCGAAAAAAGCGTTCGATTAGAATCCGGTCATTGCCCAGCGGGGCCATACTTTCAGAACTCGCTAAGTGAACGGAAGTACTTACGCTCTATTTTCTTGTCATTATTGGTGGATTTTGCTTGAAAAGCAGTCAATGATTGGCTGATGAACTTACGATCTCTTAACTTTTTCTCTTAACTTTTGAAAGTATGAGCTCCAAGCTCATACTTTCAAAAAAGTTAAGTGATCGTAAGTTCATCAGCCAATCATTGACGGCCTTTCAAGCCACTCTTTTAAAAACAGTTAAGAGATCGTAAGTTCATCAGCCAATCATTGACGGCCTTTCAAGCAAAATCCACCAATCATGGACAAGAAAATTGGGCGTAAGTACTTACGTTCACTTAGTGAGTTTTGAAAGTACGTCCGTAGAGCGCGCGTATTTGGCACCTGCTAGCTTCGGCACGGACACAGCCAAAACCTGAAAATTGCGTTGAAAAATTTTCCATCCCTTCCCCCTAATACTGTAGGGATGGGAAGGAGTATTTGAATTTCTGTACGCTAAATATATTTGCAGACTAGACGGAAAAATAGAAAAAATGCATCACCGTAGCAATGAAGCAAATTTTGCCTAGAAACACGAATTCGAACCCGGATCAATATCAATTAACAAAACCTCCAACCCAAACTTTCCTTATTTCACACAACCAAACATTATCTAACATTCCCTAGCACTCAACAATCAACATGCTCCAATATTCAACACCGCTCAATATTCTCCTACATTATCCATGTACGAAACATTCTACCACATTCACCCGTACCAAACACTCCTACCAATTAATTGCCGTTATCAAACATTTTCCACATACGGCAGTGCCAAACATTCGCTCACCTTAACCAGTATTAAACCTTATCTCATGCATGTCAGCACAAAACATTCGCATATACTCTAAAGCATTCTCCCGCAATAATCACTTAAATCAGTATTCAAAGTTCTCCCAAAATATTTGCAAATAATAGCCTAGTATATCTATAACACGACTAAACTTTAACCATTTCAACATAGCGCAAATTCAATATGGTAGCTAATAATTTCATACCTGTGTTTCCAGGTATGAAATACCTAAAATATAATGAATTATTCGCAGTAATGCAATTCAAGGCGAGACCATCGTGTGTTCCTTCTTGCATGCGTGTGTAACATCGCAGTGTTATTTTTTAACGATTTTTTAATTCGAGACACGCAACTCGTGTGTTCCGTCTAGCAAACTGTTTAATGTTTTATATGAGTCTATAAAGATGAATAGAACTATTAACACCATCGAATTCTAGTTGTAATTTGTGACGTTTCAAACATTGTCATGTTCTGTGGCAATTTCAGAAATTTACCCTCTAGTAACTAGGAGTTTTTTACCATCTAGGATAGGGGTTACCCTCTCTAGTAGTAGTAACTCTCTTCTATGAAAATAACCCAATTCTTAACGACACTTTTATTGCTCTCCGGCAAAAATCCTGATGATACAAAGAAAAAAAGGCACATAGTCCCAGTAAACGAGCAGCGTAGTTACTTACAACAACGCTTTGCATCGTCTTTCAAACATGTTTTGGTTGCAGCGGCTCGGTGGTGAAGACTTCCGGGTGCTAATCACACGGTCGACTGTTGTTAATGTTTAACTTTCAGTTTCACAAAACGATTCAGTAATTATGGTAACTTAGAAATTAGAACCTGGGGCATATGAACACGAGCAGCTCAAATAATACGCTTCTGCCAACATATACCAAAAGTTGAAAATTTGTATTACTGCAGAAATCTCAGCTAAACTATATTTTTGAATGCCGCCATACTGGTGTCGGGTTTTCCAACGAACATCACTTTTAAGAAGCCCTGCACATCAAAACTAAGAAAGTTGTCCTGCTATATATGTTAACAGTTAATATGTTTATCCTTCAAAACAAATTATTTTCGCATACTTCACTTCCCACTGTATAATTACACAACTGAAATGAGCAGCGAATTTGGAGTCCCAAAAAAAAAAAACGGCGCGCTCAAAATGAAACCTAATTTCGACAGGGAACATACATTGGAATGTTCTACCAGGGCTCAAGGTCATAATTTTCATGTGGAAATCTATCGGAAGAATCATGAATCAACCTGCTTGTATCGTTCCTTCACTCCCACTCATGCTGCCATCCTTTGGCATAATTATTTGTTATTGAGATCGTTTGTTCAACAGGAAAAAGGTGCAAATTGCATAAAAATCCTAAAAAATGTTTGAAAGCCAAAGCTAATCTTGTGCACTAATAATTTGATTTTGCGTGCAATTATCTGTGACTTATATTATATAGTAATTCTGAAACCTCGGGCACTTATTTCTAAAGCGTCTTTTCAAAGCGGTTCAATTCGAAAATTTTCTGTATTATAATTATAAAAAGTTTTCAAAGTGATCATTTACGAATGCGTCTCTTCGGAGAACTTATCAAGCTTTCTGGTCAATCACTAATAACTGCATTAGTATTCTAGATTTCTAAAAATAATTGTCAAAAGTCTACATACACTATAATGAAAGAAAATATGGCAAACTTACTTGGCATTTTCTTTGATTTTATACTCTTAAGGCGTGAAAACGAACTTGATGTAATTTATTTATGAGTATATACTTACTCCTTAATGCTAGAGTTCTAATAGCCTAAAGAATTCACAATAATTCATGGTTTTACCTGTTTATCTTTGAATTTTCCCATATACTATCAATACACTCAGGTTATGCTTTCAAAGCTGAGAGTAGCAACTTGATTGTCAACTAATTACTTTGGATAGCTTTTACGTCAACCCATTCAACATATATAGACAACTTTCGGCTGGTCTGGAAAACGGAGCATTAGTTGCAATAATAGCTGAAAATATCCCTAAGCCTATAAGCAGAAAATATGAAAACTATTATAAGATACAGACAATATAAAAATTATTGTATGATGGAGACAAAATAACTAATTTTTCTTCAATACAGACAACATCAGATAGCTGTCTGCTCCGCTGCATTCCCCACCAATATTGGCTGGCTAATAAATCTGCCAGTTACTATCAGGCGTCACAGCAGCCCATGTTAACCTGCTGATAAATTGGTCTGCTTGCTTAACCTTCTACTCGGTGATGTTCTATAACTTTTACTGGAAAGAATTACCAACCTTGATAATAGGGATACCAAATTATAAATGAAATATTAGATAAATATAACTTGAAGTGAAATAAACAAGTGGCTAATTAAACCTTGATAATAGAGAAGAAAATAATATTAGAAAAATATAATATGTAGTGAAATAAGAAAGTGACTTATAAAATTCACTCATAAGAAGACAACACAGAAAACTAACCTGCCACTGCATCACTCAAACACTCACTCTAGTTCCACGTACTGCACGCTCTCAGCCTTTTAACTTTAAAGTTGTATCCTTCAATAAGAAATTAAAAATATAACTCAGTACTCATTGCAGTGAGTGACGAGCGCATTTTCTCGTCGACGAAAACGTGAAGTCACGGACAGACAGACAGACAGACGGACGGACGGACGGACGGACATGGCGAGCACAATAGTGCATTTTTTCCATAAATGAGAAAATGCGCTAAAAAGTCTATACTGCAATATTTTTTCTTGAATGAGATTAATTTCAAGAACAAAAGCCAGGCCCACGGCCGTTTGTGCTGCAAGATGGAAGCCTAACCTCTTCAATCTCCAGGAAGCCGTGTCGTCTTGAACGAGACTTTGATGGCAGTGAGTCAATGGGGAAATTTGAACGCCAAATCGGCTTGATGTTGATTTTTGAACAAGGTGTTAAATTGAATTTCCTTCATATTATTTTCTGAACGAGGGTAATTTTAAGAGCAGCCATAGAAGAGTCGACATCAAGCAAGTACGTAATTGGCTGGCAAGTAAAATCCAAGAAATTCCTAGAAATACTTCTTACATGGTTAATAGGTAGCTGCAAAAACTTTTAATTCTATCAAACAAAGAACAAATGATCGCCATTGTTTTAATACAAGGATCATATTATTGCAATTGTTTTAATACAAGGTCAAATTATTGTAATTGTTTTAATACAAGGTCAAATGATTGCAATTGTTTTAATACAAGGTCAAATGATTGTAATTGTTTTAATACAAGGTCAAATGATTGCAATTGTTTTAATACAAGGTCAAATTATTGTAATTGTTTTAATACAAGGTCAAACGATTGGAATTGTTTTAATACAAGGTCAAATGATTGTAATTGTTTTAATACAAGGTCAAATGATTGCAATTGTTTTCATAATTGTTAGGTTTTTTAACACAATGGTGGCTATTTAATGCACGATAAATGAAAGCTGATATGAAGCGATATTGAACTGCCAGTGTCTCTCGTGTTTCTAGCGCCAAATGCAAAAATCGAGCTGTAACTGAACAAGAAATAGTTAGTTCTATTAAAACGAGCTAATTGGATAAGAAATAGCTTGGATTAGAAGGGTATAATTGGCCAAGAATTAGTTAATAAAATTAGAAATACATAATTGGATAAGAAGTGAGCAAAGTATTCACGCTGGTTGGATACGAAATAGCTTGGATTAGAAGGGGATAATTGGCTAAGAATTAGTTAATTAAATTAGAGATATATAGTTGGATAAAAAATGAATGAAGTTTTCACGCTGGGAATCGGACGCAAGGATCCGAGGCCATACTTTCAAAATTCGCTAAGTGGACGTAAGTACTTACGCTCTATTTTTCTGTTTATGATTGGCGGATTTTGCTGGAAAGGCCGTCAATGATTGGCCGATGAACTTACGATATCTTAACTTCTTTTGAAAGTATAGACTCCGATCTGTTCAGATAAGGCGTCGGCCACAGAGATGGCGTATTTCTCAAATGCTGCGCTAAAGTCAATGGTTCGCAACCCATAATACCCATGCAATAATCAATGACTGCTTTTTATATAACATGCGAGGATGCTGTTCTTAAGTTCATTCAATTTATTTCACTGGCCAGCGAGGCTTTCTTATTTAAAAAAATTCGTAACGCATTTCTAGCTGCAGCGAACAACTTTTGAGGTATTCAGGTATAAGTCTTGTAAAATCACTCTTTCACAACGCAATTAATAAGCAACATTATAAAGGAATATTACAATTTCAGCATTATAACATGATAATATTACCAGAAGCACTACGAAAAAACGATGTTGCTATCAAATAATGAAAATAAAAAAAGTCCACAAATTGAATATCTGTGAAGATTTTTCCTAAATTTTTTCACGCCTGTTAAAATAGACTATTGATTGATACGTGTTCAGCATTTGGGTTAAAATTTCTAACTGGTGTATGCGAAAAAAATCATTTCGCTTGCACTGAACTTGCTAAAATAATGAACTTTAAATGTCAATGAATATAATCGATGATCTTCAAAGAGTACGCCGTCCCAACGATCTTGAGGCGAGACGCGTTCTCTCCACGCGTAAGTGTAATCATTTTTTACGAGGCTGAAGAACCGTCTAACGACCTCCTCCCAATGACACTTGAGCAACTCTAATTCTTGCAAAGCTTCTCAGCCATTCTCTTGCACGGGTCTCCAATTCTCCGACCACAATTTCCTATCGCCCAAATCAGAGTCATCGGAGTAACTTCTATCGACACGCGTCCGCTGAGGTGAGACTTCGGCGTAGATTGTTTTTTGCCGCGCGTCCGCTGAGACAAAACTTCAGCGTAGATTTTTTTTATCGTCACGCGTTCGCTGAGACAAAACTTCAGCGTAGATTGTTTTATTGTCACGCGTCCGCTGAGACGAAACTTCAGCGTAGATTTTTTTTATCCTCAAGCGTCCGCTGAGACAAAACTTCAGCGTAGATTGTTTTATTGTCACGCGTCCGCTGAGACAAAACTTCAGCGTAGATTGTTTTATTGTCACGCGTCCGCTGAAACAAAACTTCAGCGTAGATTGTTAATAAATCAATGATAAATGCTCAAGATTGTTATGCAATCATTTGAGGCTGGAGTATTTTATTAATACTAATAATATATTTCCTACTTTTGGTAATTGAATTTGTGTCAAAAAAAACATTTTTGACATAAACAACTGAATTGCTTCAATATTGAAGGAAAAAACCTTTAATAAACAAATAGCCCGTATAGAAAGTACCTACACATCCAATTTATGGAACGATTTTGTATTCACGTTTCGTTATTTACATTGTATGAATGTTCCTCCTAATTAGTGTCCTAATTTTTGTTCGAAGGAATAAAGAGGGAAGTTTTAAGATTTAATATGAAGATTTAAAGATTTAAGAAGAAGGTTAGACTTGATATAAAACTTATCCGTGCAAGAGAGCATCAAGTTCGGTGATTGGCACGTGAACTTTTCTAGCGTTCACCTCCACTGTCCCAACTGAAGGGGAAAGTCTTAAAAAGCTTCATTTTTAGCTTAGAATATCCGTCTTTGAGAACCCCAAAGCAGAAAATGCTGCTCGGCTCTTGGCTATTCGAATTGTAACGAACAACTTTTAGACATGAAAAATTATAACGAAGATGCATTTTTCGATGCCAAAAGACCTCAGATTGAATTTCAACTCTCTGTGAGCTGAAAAACAGTCTGTCTCAGTTCGAGTTCCATTTTGGAAACCCTTAATATTTATGAACAATTTTCCGACCAATATATTTTGAAATGCTTTCTCTTGGACTATTCAGTTGACAGGTTAATATACATTTTCAGGAAAAAATATTAATTGCTGCATATTCGGAAACGATTCTTGCAAAAACCAAGCATATTTTTACTATAATATTGAATAGTTCCTTTTTCCTCAATTTCTCCGAACAAATTATGAATATTGATAACGTAGAAGGCTATGCATAATTCTTAAATATATGATCCACAATTTTTTTACTCAATATTAAATTTTAAAATAATAATAACTTCTACTGAATTCAATCCATTCCTTAAATCCTACCTATATTATTTTTCAATAGTTCCGACACTAAAACGAAGCTATGCCTTCTTCTCCCGGGTACAGATATGTAAAGAATACTTATAAGAAAATATTTTAAAATGACTTTAATTCTTTTAATGAAGAAATACATGCAACATAAAGACCAGCGATCAGTGCAGACTGTGAGATAATTGAACTGATCGATAAAGCTTTGTCCGCACGCTGAAGTTTCGTATTTACCATCGAGGCGTCGCGTGGAAAGAACAGTTTAACGTAGCCGGACGGTAGCAAAAAACACATTAGCTGATGAATCTCGTATTTATTGTTATGAGTTATGGACTTTTGATACGGTAATTTGATGCATGCTCTCTCATTTGCTGGATAAGAGAGAGTGAACTGTAATGGAAAGAGCTAGTGAATTGTTAGGGAAGACCACACAGGAAAAGAAATAGTAAATTAGGTTACAAGGAGTTAATCAGATAAGAAAAAATGAACTGAGTAAGAAGTAGCGCATTAAATAGGAACGGTTATATGGAATAAATGAGAATGAATTAGATACAAGAAATTGATTTGGATAAATAAGAGTGAATCACAAGGAACTAATTGGATAGTAAATAATCAATTAGGATCAAAATTAGCTGTTTAGATGGGATTAAATAGTTAATAGATCAGAAAAATGCTAATAATGTACATAATATCTACATAATAATGGGCGTTGAATATTACGTAAACTCATTAATTAGCATTGCCTCTGATTAAGGTTCCACCGCGGTTAAAATTATATTAAAATGAAATTCCATGTAATATTAAAGGTTTATGTGTTATAATGGACATTAACAAACTATGTTCTATTTAACTTCATAAAATAGTTTAAATACTAGAATCAATGTGCCTTAAGAGACACAAACTGCAACAACATTCTTTGCGCGTCTAGTTACTAAATTGCAAGTTTGGTTACAATTAAATAATAAATTAAACATATTAATTATTAATTTAGTCTGCCATAATGATGTTCAATGGTTCATAATTGACGGGTAATTGGGTATGGTATCAGAAAATGGATGGTTTACTCGCTGAAATTAGGTAATAAAATTCAGTGGTTTATTGATTGGTGCGAGACATAGTCACGGTTTAGTTCTACCTAGCCCTGCTGTGTAGATGTAGCCAATATAGTCAGGTATTCATCATACAGTGTGATTCAAACGTTGGTTAAGGCTTAGCTTAAATTATTTTTCGGCTTAGAAAATGACTTGAGAACTTCAGAAACTTCGAGAGCGAAAATTGTTCCTGATAGCTTCTACCTTGCACATTAAAAACTTCTCTCCTGATAGTTTTACTTAATTTGATCTCTTGTGATTATTTAAGCAATTATCCATTAAATAAGGATTCATCTCAATTACTTTGAAAAGTTTTAGAGTGTTTCCCTTATCGTATTGATATATTTTAACTGTAATAACGAAATCGGATATAAATCGATGCATTTTTTTAGAAATAATTTATATTTTTATGATTGATTATGTAATTATAAAAGTGGATATTGAAATAAAATGAATTGAAAAGACTGGAATGAAAAAATGAAATGAACGGAATGCTTTGCTGCCTCTGTAATATCACCGCAACAAGAGCGACCGTCGCTTCTTTGCTCGTTTCTGCTTCAGAAAACAATCGCCAGGAAAGAGATTTTGGCGCGAAATAGTTTCTTTCAGTCATTATTTTTTAATCTAATGCGGTTTCACACATTGTTTCAAGACTTTTCATTTATAAATTTATTTATTGGCTCATGTCATATTATTATGAAATTTATGGTTGCACATACGTGAGCGATTTAAGCTATACTATGCCGCCTTAACTTTATTTTCTTCAGTCAGTGTGTTCAAATTTTTAAAGTTTTCTCATTCTCTGTACTGTAGAAGAAATAAGACAATTTTCTCACAATAGGAGTGAATAGATAATAAAATAAATAATAGATAATACAACATACAATAGATAGATATATTCTTTGCAGGTGTTTCAAGTTCTGGCTCAATTTGACGTTCGCAGTCGGTTCTGGAAACGTAACCTGTAATAATGGAGAATTTGAGAGCAAAGAAAATGCAAGAATCCATCGCTTCTACTATTTTTTATTGGAAATATGAAAAATTAGTATGGCAATTTCTTTGCTTTAAACTCACAGTTTATTTATCGATTAATTATTATTTGTTTAATATTATGATTTTTTTTCGGAGTCATGCAGCGTTATTTCAGTTCATGGATGACATTTATGCCTAAATGTAAGCGTTTACTGTTTTTATAGCAACAATACAACCTATTAATTATCTCTTGCTTCCTTGTAAAATGCCAAATTTTTTTTTCATAAGCTACTGTAGTACTAATTCATATTTTTATTTATATCGTTTATATTTTTCACAAACTAGTACCAATTTATATTTTTATTTATACAATTTATAGTTTTCATAAACTAGTACTAATTTTCATGTTATGTACCTTTTAATCATTTTACTTTTTCATGCAAACGTTAAATTTTTGGTATCTTATTCTGACCCAAATTTTAATTTTGAATTTGACGTTAAGTTATAAGCTGGAATATTTATGACAGAACAAAATCTTTTTCTCAAACAAATCCCTTTGCTCGCGTGTGTTTCGTACAGCAACAACTTTTTTAAGTAGCCAATTTCTGAATGATGGCCAAAGATCGCTTGTGTTGGGTCGATATAACAGCGTGAACATCGCCTACTTCCGCGTGCAGCTTGTGACTCGATCTGAACACAGTTTAACTTTCATTACATTCATGTTTATGATTATTCTTGTATTTTTACGACAACTTCTTCATTTCTATTCGTCATTCATTTCGCCAGGAATTTTCTATTTTAATATGTAGTTGTGTATATATAACGTTCACTTTTGTCTTTCCAATGGGATTCTATCAGATTCTATTCTATCTAACTTTCACTACCGTCATTTTTATGATTATTCTTGTATATTTAAGAATAAAGGCTAAAACTAAAAAAGTTGCATAAAACATTTTACTGAATAGAAGTCCTAGATAAACAAAACAGAACGTTTCGGGCTATGCCCATCATCAGCGAGTAAAATACATCTGGAAATACATGGAAATCAATTTTAGTAAATAAATTTAGAAATGAAATGGAAAGAAAGGAAAAAAACACAACTATTGACCTAGAATCGAAAGAGGAAAAGAGCTGGATTGGAGCCGATCTACGAAAAGAGCCGATCTACGAATTTTAGAGTCTCTTTACATCCATAAACTTAAACCTAAATTGAATAACCAATCCAGCTCTTTTCCTCTTTCGATTCTAGGTCAATAGTTGTGTTTTTTTCCTTTCTTTCCATTTCATTTCTAAATTTATTTACTAAAATTGATTTCCATGTATTTCCAGATGTATGTATTTTACTCGCTGATGATGGGCATAGCCCGAAACGTTCTGTTTTGTTTATCTAGGACTTCTATTCAGTAAAATGTTTTACGCAACTTTTTTAGTTTAGCCTTTATTCTTATTCTTGTATAGTATTGTGTCAACTTTTTCATTTTTATTCGTCATTCATTTTGCCAGGAATTTTCTATTATATTAGGTCTACATATAACGTTCAATTTTTTCCTTCCAATTGGATTCTACCAGATTCTATTCTCTCAAAGACAATTTTTCGAAATTGTAAATCACTGGGCCAGGCAGAACGGAATGAAACAAAGATTGGGGTTAACATTTAATAATTAATAATTTGATTTACCCAAGTTTTCAGACGATGAAAAATAAATCATTTTTCCATATTATCTGTACAAGACAATATATACAATGCATTGATACACTCAACACCTATGTGGAAGAAAAAGCTATGTTGCGTATAGTACATCGATTTTAAATTTATAACTATTGTAACGTGAACATTATATTGAATTTTTATTTTATCTTTATTGTGAATAAAGCAAACGATTTCTCAAACCATTGTCGGTTATGTTCGAGGTTAGCAAATTTTAACCAAAGCTAAGAATGCTATTGTTTGCACTAGAAATTTCCTTCAGCTAAATTGAAGAGGATGATGAAGTAAAAAAATCTATTTTTCACTATAATACAATATACTTCCCACATACATACACACTCTACTGGGTATATAAATACACTCAAATCATATAGGAACACAAAATATATTTCCCAATAAAGACAAGATACAATACATGTTGATATAAATATCTTGCAATTATTAAAGGATTACGTGCCAGTAAAAATATCCTTTGATAATGACAGAACACTGTACATGTAGTGACATATATCCACCAAGCAAATCAGGATACTATATATTTCTGTTTGAAAATCTAACTATTATTACAGGTTTACATGCAAGTGAAAATATCCTTTTATAATGACAGGATACTGTAGAGGTGAGTTAAAATATCCTGCAACTATAACCGGATGCTGTAGATCTTAGTTTAATAAATATAATTTCGACTCTGGGATTCAACACCGATGAACCGTTTTAGTACGAGAACAATGATAACAATTACAATGCATTCAATACATGTATTTATCTTAAGTCCCGAACCTCATACAGTATTAGACCCTGCTGACCTGTGGCCATAATTTCACAACTCGATAAGTGAACGTAAGTACTTACGCTCTATTTTTTGTCTATGATTGGTGGATTTTGCCTGAAAGGCCGCCAATGATTGGCGGATGAACTTACGATCTCTCATTTTTTTTTGAAAGTATTGGCTCTGCATTCTTATAAAATTATTAGTTAAATGAACGTCTATGAATTAATGTTAAATGTTCTGATGAAACTAACGTCCAAATGACCTCCGCGCTGAACGGCATCTCAACGCCATATCACGCACATCGGAAAATCACGTAGCATTGATACGTGCTTTTGCCGGCCCAAACTGGGTCAGGGAAACTCGCAGAGGAACAAGAAGTGCATTGTGACTTGGACAAAGTCTCCTTATTTCTTTGAGTGTAACCAGCGCTAGCTGTTTGAGACGTACTTTCCCTGCACTAAAATTAATGTAAAAGACGACGAAAAATTGGTGTTAATTACGGATCAAATTAGTCATTATAACAGATCAAAACGGTGATAATTACGGATCAAATTGTTGATAATTACAGATCAAATTAAAGACAATAACGGATCAAATTAATTTTAATAACTGATCAAATAGGTGAAAACTATGGATCAAATAAGAGATGGCAATGAATTCGATAAGAAACGAATACGGATAAAATCGGTGAGAATTTACAACAAAAAGAGTGTGCAATCAAACCACTTAATTATAAAGTCGCACACATAGAAATGAGTGGGTCAGTATAACGTTACTTGGGAGAATAAACGGTTAATCCCAAAATGAACGTTGTTTAAGGGCTATTGGGCATGCAGGCGAAGAGAGTCAATAATATTTAAATTAACTTTAACTCGCATTGAGATAATTACACATGAATCATTTTAAATTTACGAACAAATTTTCCACCTAATTTCAAATATTTTAATTATTAATTGGCAGTTTTAAAGATAATTATTTGTATAGATCATATTGACATTTAATTATCACTGCCAAAATTTCGTTGCGCTTCTAGTAAGATCATGTCAAATTTTAACCGACAATGTAGATGAATACGTCAAACTAACTGAATTTCTTTCAAAAGTAAAAATTTCAATAAAATCAGTCGTTTATTCACACCTTATTAGCCAATAAACGGGAGTTGGTGAAACGCGGTAAAATACTAATAAATGTAAAATCCCTTAACTCATATCCAGGCAAATATTAATTCATATATTTTTGTATTATAATTAATATAATTAAGCTGCGAGTATCTAATCCAAAAGCTACTGTTAGCTAATGGGGCTGACTGAGAGCTTGTAATAGTTTTGGGTTCTAATTCAACTTGCTCTCAAGATTCAACTATATGTCAAATTGCTAATTTTTATTAATTGCTAAATGCAATCGCGAATTTGAATCCTTAATCCACTTTGCTATAGGTTTATTTTTCACTTCCACTACCTTCCCCTCTAGCACAAAGGTCCCCGCGTTTGTATATGCTTGTCATCCGAAAAGCGCTAACCATTTCAGAAAAAAATTACTATTCACAGCCTGACAATAGATAAATTTAAACCAAGCCGTTCTAGAACCACCGCAATAAGTTCTCATTGACAGAAAACCTAACAAGTTATGTAAAATAATTAATAATTACGATGGACGCTTTCCGCATTTTTTACATCAGAACAGCGAACTCGTATCAGCGCTCACACACGGTAATATTTGAGTTCATTTTCGAACAAAAGTTCAACGACAGAAACATCGCGAGCAGCACTAATCTGTGCTGCAATTAAGTATAACGTTAAACGCATTTCGAGGTCTAAACGTCATTCTTTGGATAAAAAATCTACGATAAAGAAATTAGCTATTTTTCTCTATTTTAGGATGGCACATACTTATGCACAGTCAAGCTCAAGCCTTTCACTATCCTGGCCATAATGTTCACTATATAGACAGCATTGATCGAGCGACGGGGCGATTTTACAAGGAATGGATACATTTTATACATTTGAACATCATACATACATCATCATTACTTTTATTTAGAACATCATCGTACATCCTTTTCATTGCAACGTCATCATTCATCATATATACATACATGAGTAGTATAGACAATAGGCCTACCGTCACACTTTCCATAAACAGCTTAAATCATAGGTTACCACAATCATTTACTCCAAATCTTACCCAACAATTACCCAATTACTCCCGAATAAAACTTCCTTCAATATTACCTCAAATCTTCTCCAACAAAATTATCCAATTACTCCCGAATAAAACCTCATACGATATTATTACCCTGAATTTGCACAAACAGCATAACAGGCTACCGATCATTTACCCCGATTGAGCACTCTTTAACTGAGAATAACCTAGAGCGGTTGCCTGAAAAATACTTCTGTGGAATATATAATTGATTTAAATTTTTGAAATACTTTCCCGAACTGGGGTGCTCATCTTTATTAATCAACACAAAACTATAAGGTACTTTATACGTTTCATTACTGTAAATGATTGTGGTAACCTATGATTTAAGCTGTTTATGGAAAGTGTGACGGTAGGCCTATTGTCTATACTACTTACATGATTATTCCAATATTTCAAACACAGTTTATTATTTTCATCAGTCCATTTTTGTGTTCAAACCTATGAAAAATTCCATCGAAATTTAAATTCTTATTTTACTTCATATCCATAAGTGAATAATCATTGACTTTTAATGACCGATGGCAGAAGTAACAAACTTTGCGATAAATAAAAAATCATAAATTGCGATAAATATTTGGTGTGTTGTGAAATACAAAGTGTTGGGTAAAGGAAACCGTTGATTGATTTTAATAGCAGGGACACTCTCTGTTAAATTGTGTGCGCCGTACGTGAGTATTTATCGGTAAATTATGTCGGAGCATACTTTAACTCTGCTTATCGAGAACTCTCCTCTAATTTATCGTCAATTTAGTTTTTTAATCCTATTTTCTCAACCAATAATTTGAAAACAGATCACCTCTCAATATCCCTGTTATTGAAACAATATTATGGAAATATATTGCCAAGCAATATCCCTGTTACTGAAACAATATTATGGAAACATATCACTACTCAATATCCCTGTTATTGAAACAATATTATGAAAGCAGGTCACCACTCAATATTCTTGTTCTGCCAGCCGATATTTGTTTTGGTCGGCAGCGAGATCTCAGCCTCGATAAATTTCATCCACAGCGCCACTATGGTCGTGGGATCGATGGCCGTGTCTAATACTCCGGTAATTCTGGCAAAATGCACTCAGAAAAATTAATAGGTTATATTGTCCAAATAGTGTCACACTTGCTCACTCACAGCACGAGCAGAGAACGGCCATAGCACCGAACGCCCTCTTTGCCGGGTCGCCAAACTGGGTCAGGATGACCGACACAAAAGCTAAACATTGCATCACTATTTGCTCAAAGAGTCCGACATTTCTCTGAGTGTAGAGCACAAGCCGCAGTGTCGCGTGACTGCGACGTCCCGCTATAGCTTGCAATTAGACGATATATGTATATATATACGTCCCGCTATAGCTGGCAATTGGACGACTTAATGACAGACCGGACCTGGGAGTCCGCGCCATAATCTACTGCGTCTCGGCACAAGCTGCACACGTCGACGCAATGTATAATTGTTGGTCTGTAATGAATAATTGCTGGCCTGTAATGAATAATTGCTTGACTGTAATGAATAAATGCTAGACTGTGATGAATAATTGCTGGTCTGTAATGAATAATTGCTGGTCTGTAATGAATAATTGCTGGACTGTAATGAATAATTGCTGGACTGTAATGAATAATTGCTGGTCTGAAAAGAATAATTGCTGGTATGTGATGCATAATTGTTGGTTTGTAATGAATAATTTCTGGTCTGTAATGAATAATTGCTGGTGTGTAATCAATAATTTTTGGTATTTAATGAATGATTGCTGGTCTGTTATGAATAATTACCGGTCTTAAATGAATGATTGCTGGCCTGTAATGTATAATTGCGGTTCGCGAGTCGAATGAATTATTGCGGCGCTGGAAGTTATAGTTTAGGTGAATAATTGATCCCAGTAAATAAAAACTGTCAATGGCAATTGCCTTGTCTGCACGCACCAAAAGTTTGGTCTCACGCCCGCATCTAAAAAAATCAACATCCGCAACATCAAAGTCATCTATGAAGCATTTAAACATATCTTTTATTTTGGACGAAATAATCGCCGACCAAAATCGCGAGGGTCTGATCGTGCCCAATACCTGACTTGTGGTGCCCAATACCTGACTTGTGGTGCCCAATACCTGACTTGTGGTGTCTCGAACTCGCAACTCGCTGCTACAATTCTGCTGTGCTTAACCGCCCGGCCTCCTCGCCGATTCTGACCAGAAACTGGCGCACAGAGCTGGGATCGAACCCGCGCCTCTCTGCGCCAATCTTGGTACTCTGAACTGTAACCACTGGGCCACCCCAAAACAATACCTGATTTGTTTTGTGTGCAGTCAGTGTGTTGTACGAGGGGTTGTACCCTATTCATGTGTCTTGTATAGTACACATGTTACATGGCGTATGTACTCTACATGGAACGATGTTTACAAAGCAAGTAATAAAGTATTCGCTGGCTTATAAATAATGCACTCATATTTGCTTCCCTTTATCGCGAAGTCGGAGCGGCCAAATTACATTCAAGTTTATCATAAAACATGGATGCGTTTAGATTTACATGTTATTTTTACATGGATTTAACATACTTGATTTTAATGCGTAGCATGAATAGATGATAGTCAATTGATAGTCAATATAGTAATGCTACAGTTGCTGGATGATGTATTAGAAAAGTAGACATATGTTCGTTCTACAGCTACAATGGTGTGAAGAAGCTCCGCAATTAATAGGCAAAATATTCAGATTCGCGATTAACTGATTCTACACTTCTGATTCTCTACCGAATTTGGGACAAATAATTACATGCATAGAAATTTTCAGGCGTTTTCGACAAATACAAAAAACTCGAAACACTTGCCGCTTTCGAGTCAACTTTAAAATTTGCTTTATTTTCCGCCGAATTGAAAAATTTCGATGAATTTTTCACTGAAAACATAACTAGTGACGTCACGTGTGCAGCTGCTAACCGTGACGTCATCAGGTGCAGCAGCAGCAGCTGCACCAGCAGGTGTAACAGACAGCAGTGGCTGCTCTGCACAGGTGCCGTGCTGTGCACGGCTGCAGCTGACTCCTCTCCAGCTGTTGGGAAACATAATAAAAATATTGATTATTATTTACGATGGAGTAGAATTTATTATTAATAGCAAAATTTTGATTATTCAATGAACTGAAAATTAGCAACGATATCCAACGGTGTTGGATTTCAACACCGACAAAAAATATTAACGATCAATGTGAATAAAGATAATTGTAAATTCAGACGACTGTCATTAAAAATATCCGTATATTTAAAACGTATTTATCGACCAAAAAATTTATGAACAGTAAAATAAATAATTCACTTCGAGAGTAACTCTATTCGGAATTTAATACATATGCTCCATGTAACATTTATATTCCGACCTTCGGTCGCCTGTTTTCTTCAGCACCGAATTTTAGTTGACAGTTCATATATGTGACCTTAGGAGCGAAATATTTCGTTGAGCTAGCTATGTGCTGCCAATCATCATATATTCATAATTAATGCGATCTAAATTAATCATATTGCATCTTGTTTGAAAATGTTTCTTGAATTGTAGGACATATTGCTGAAATTTTGCGGTCTCAACTGCAGAAACCATCTCTTGTCCAAAGACATTTAATAAAACTCTTATGAAGCACCAGAGTTGAAATTTCGCCTTAGCCTATTGCATAACAGTAATACTTTGCCCCGTTATGTCCTACTAACAATTTAGATGGAAAAATTGTCAAACAATGATCCAGTTCGAATGAAACAACGTGATCGTAAATCAAAAGTTTAATTTGAATGAGACAACGCGATCGTCAACTACGATTTAATTCAGATGATAGAAGTGATCAAAGAACGGTAAGTGTATTGAAGCTATTCCTCGACGTGAACACGTCACAAAACGTTATAAACTCGTGTAATTACTAAGAATGATTTATTTGGCGGCGTGTTTGTCGTGCATTCGCGTCAAAATTAACCATAAATAAATATCTGAATTCAACACGTTTTCTTTGTATCAACACTGAGCTTGCAGATAGCTACAATATATTACTGTAAGAAATGATTGATGTTATTTAACTGAAATGAAATGCAAAAGGCGTCAAATAATTTTTTGTTATTTAATCCGCTCATTTATCCTAATTACACCACACTAATTAGAATTAAATGGCTTTCTTTTTTACGTGAATGAACGCCGTGTTTTATTTATTTCGTATTATCCAGCATTAAAGCACGCCGTGTTATCCAGCATTACTGTAAGACGTTTTATCCAGCATTGGAACACACCGTTTTATTCAGCCATAGAGCACGTTTTTTATCCAGCATTAGTGCACACCGTATTATTCAGCCATAGAGCACGTTGTTTTATGCAGCATTAGAACACGCCGTATTATTCAGCCATAGAGCACGTTGTTTTATGCAGCATTAGAACGCACCGTATTATTCAGCAATAGAGCACGTTGGTTTATGCAGCATTAGTGCGCACCGTATTATTCAGCCATAGAGCACGTTGTTTTATTCAGCATGAGAGCGCGCCGTATAATTTAGTATTATAGAGCCCTCTGCATTATCCAGCATTAATGCACGCCGTATTATTCATGCTATTCATTCATTATGCTATTGTCCAATTACCAACGGCCGCATTTCGGCGGGCACGGTACGGAGTACATTTGCAAATTTTTTCTATTCTAAAAATTTAAATTTTTGCAATTTTTTCCAACATGTGATATGAACGATTGACATTATGACAATGATAATAACCCAAGTATTGTAGCTGAAAACCATAATTTTTGCAAAACCAAAATTAAGATAAGCAAAACCATTATTACATTCATTATGAGTGCAAATCTTATGAAGGCCTCTACTTGATATTATTTTATTTATTATTATTATTTATATATAAAAATATATATAAAATATATATTTTATATATTTTTTATATATTATTAATATATAAAAATATTATATTATTTTTACTTCATACCCTCAGCCTAATGAACATCAATGAACTTATCAGGCGAAACAAATTGTCGAATGTTGTTAAATCAACTGAAGCTATTATACTCATTATAGGAAAAATGATCTGGGAACGTAAAAGCGAGTTTTTTTATTTAACGTTATTCCTAAAACCAAAAATGTCTTAAGTAATAAAATTTGAGTTAAATTGAAAATAGATAATTCCATTAGCAAAGTCACACTTGAATAAAATTTCATTTTCTATCTGACTAATTCCTACATAAGTCTTAAAGGAGAATTCTATATGATTAGAAAATACAGTCTATAGATGACCAGTCAATAAATTTTCCTAGATAAACAGCGTAGAATATTTTCTAGATTTTCTAGATGATGATACATAATAAAGAGGGGCTTAAAGATGACCTCAAATAAAGCTGCTGGCCAGGGGTCATACTATCAAAACTCGCTCATGAACATCCACGTAGCGGCCTAAGTACACGTGACATAGCGGCCCATCAGAGTGATTATAGTTAACAGTTAAGATGAATATACTCGTAACTAATTTCTATACCTCGGTTCCCGGTAACTCAGAGTAATTAAAGTCTCCACCTTTAACAACATGGACGAGTACGGTGGCAGGATTAAGATTAATCGTACTACAAGTGCTGTGTTGCATGTGCTGTGCAATATTTAATCTACTCGTAACTAATTTCTTTATCTCGGTCCCCGTTAATTATTATCTTATATTAGAGTAATAATATATTAGAGTAATAACATTATCTTATATTAGAGTAATTAAAGTGTCCACCTTTGACAACATGGACGAGTACGGTGGCGGGACGGGCGTTCTCTGGAGCGCAGGTGTAGTTGCCGCTGTCGGGGCCCTGCGCCCGCGTGATGTGCAGCTTGCTCAGCGTGCGGTACGGGGTCTTCTCCACCTGCGGGAGTCATGGGGACACTGTCAGCACGCCGTGCAGCTGACAATGTCAGCACTCACCTCCATGCTGATGCCGCCCCTGGGGGAGCTGTAGTTGAGTGTCAGCACGCCGTGCTGCCAGCGGATGTTGCCGACGATGTCAGCCCCGGCAGCGACGCTGCAAGAGACGCTGATGGTCGAGCCCGTCTGGATGTACAGCTCCGAGGGGCCGGCGATCTGCGCTTCTTGTACATCTGACACCCAACGTAAATCATTTTCTTTGTTAAGATTTGTATATATTTAGTGTTCCAATATAGCGAAGAAAATTATATTTTTTTTCCAGATGTTACAAGATGATTTTAAGCTTCGTCATTGGCGTGTGTTTAGAGGCAGAAAATGAAACAAATTTTCAAGCAATTTAGCATGAGTTTTTTTATTATTTATTCGAATTTCATTATTCGCGTCGTCTCCAAGTGGAGCCTTTTAACTGTGCAATCGTGTCCTGGGATTATTTCGTATAATTGAATCGAGATTTTTCACGCTATCGAACATAGTCACACACTTTAGCATTTTTTTCATTTTAGTATTTTTTTATTTAAATGAATTTTATCATTTTTTTTCTTTAAACTAATTACAGAAGCATCCAGTAAAGGAACTTATTTGCCTTTACGTATAATGCATAGTTTTCAAATAATTTATAGTTTATTTATAGTTTAATTTTTATAGTTTAATAATTTGTTATTGCATTCTGTTCGACAAATTAACGAACTTCATCGGGAACATTTTCCCTTGTAACAAGCTTTCCATTATTTTAAAACATGAATTCCCCCTTAATTAGGCAAATTTTTGCATCCAACATTGTGTACTTCAATATTTTATGAATTATCCGCGATAATTAAGACCCAGAAAGAGCATATTAACTACGACTGTTAATCGTTAACATAAAAATCCCAGCAACAGAATACATGACGAGGCTCAGCTTCACTTATGACGTAACACACGCCTAATTTTTATTATTATATTGTATGTAAAAACGGGCTCGTTAGCCGTCCATTCGCACCCAATAAATATTAATGTTCCTAATTAGAATTATCATAAAAATCACAATGATTGTAAAATCTCTAGCTACAATCTACTGGTTAATTTGTTATAATTTGAATATAAACTACTGGTTAATTTGATTTAATTCTCGAGTATCAAATCCAATATCCACATCCGGTCATTTTTTAGCTGCAGGAATGAATTTTGTGCTTGCAAAGTAGTCAGTAAAAAAAGTAAAGATTAATTCATGTTTGAAGGAGAAAACAAACATGAACTTTTAAGCTTGTAAAAATTAATTTTTCACTTCACAAATTAAAAATGGCAATATAATACAAGTAATTTTTAAGTGCCACAGAGTTCCTTTAATGAAATTAAAATTTCCCGGGTCATTCCACACACCTTCATAAGATCAAACATGTATACATAAGATAATTGGATCAAATTTTTTCTGAATGTTAATGTATATGTCATTAGAAAATGAATGTTGTGTGTTATATTGAAGAACAGAATGTTCTATGAATGAATATAAAAGTACGTCATGAACCCATTGAAGGCCATATTACCAAAAATATTTAAACATGATAATAAAAGCTGGCACGGGCGACACGTGGCACTCCTAGCCACAAAGGTCAATGGGTTCACGCCAGCCATAACGCCGGGTAACGGAGGCAATAACGGAGGACTTGCTGGCATACCGCGTGCTAAAATGAAGTGTACAACGTACAGCATGAAAAATTATTATCTGCATAATATATTGTCCCTCTCAACGAATAAATATAAAAATAAAAAATAAAGCCATCTGCGGCTCCAAAACATCAAGCGTATGTTTTAATATAAGAAGTCTTGGCATCGACAACAGAAGAATTGTTAAAACTGGATAAATAAACAATATAATAATTGAAACAACTCGTTGCTAAGTGAAATAAATCAAAAGTGCTCGTTTTCTCTCGGCCGCCTATCTCCTCAAAAATTTTTAACGTGAACAAGCAAAGTTCTTGTTTCTTAGCCTATCTGCAAACACAATTCAAACGCTAATACCAAAGCTATTTAAATACACTATAATGCAAGAATATATCACGGATTGCATAACATGATTAAGGAAAAAAATATAACTGAGAATATTCACAATCACAAAGAACACAACAAAACTACACGGGCACAAATGACACAAAAAGAAACACGACTAATTGACCCACGGATTTTCTGTGGTGATATCACACAACAAAAACGTGAAGAATAATGGATTCCTAGGCGAGGTCACGTCAGTGGTGACTATAAAAACCTAATTAACTAATAATAACGGAAAATATTATTAGAAATAGAAATGACTGATAAATAACTAATATCCAACAAAGTTTTGCGCCCCAATAAACATAAGAAAGTTTTCGGTCACGTCAGTGGTGACAATAAAAGCCAGAATAAATAATAATAACGAAAAATAATAATAAAAATAACTGATAAATAACTAATATTCAATAAAGCTTTGCGCCCCCATAAATGTAAGTAGGTTTCCGGCCAAGTCAGTGGTGACTATAAAAACCTAAATAACTAATAATAACAAAAATAATAATAATAGAAATAACTGATAAATAATTAATATTCAATAAAGCATTGCGCCCCCATATATAAGTGAGTTGCCTGATGCAAGAAACGCTACGGGAAATAATTCAGAAAAATACAAAGCTGTTTTATATATCTTTCGATAATCTGTAGGGGCACTAAACAATGTAAAAAAATGTTATTGTTGTTTTAAGAAGTAAATTGAGTGATTAAGTGGTTAATCTGTTAAGTTATTAATCTGATTAAGTGGGTTGCCTAAATTAATTTGTATGAAAAATTACAATAACTGAATTAATACCGCGAGAAAGAAGGAACGAGCTTGCAGCTGCTGACCACGCAATAAGAAAGACCCCAGGAGCAGACCATGCAAAAAAGACCCCAGGAAATATTGTGAAGGAAATGCACGGGGAAAAATAACCGCAAAACAACAGCAGCCAACGATTGTCCGCTAGGAAATTGAAACAACTTATAACAAAAAATTCTCTCTACTGGCAAAATAATCTTTCTACTGGCTTTATTGAAGAATGTAGAAGACATCTTTGTAGCGGTTAAATTTACAGAGATAAAAAAATATAACTCAGTACTCACTACAGTGAGTGACAGAGAACGCATTTTCTCGTCGACGAAAACTTGAGTTCACGGACGGACGGACAGACAGACAGACGGACGGACAGACGGACATGGCGAGCACAGTAGGGCATTTTTTCCATAAATGAGGAAATGCGCTAAAAATTATCCTAGAGCATAGACGCTGTTGAAGCTCTGCACAATTCCAGACAGGTTATATCTCTGAATAATAAATTTATTATGATGCGTTCATTCAGCCGACAATTTATTATTCAATCGTGTTGATGTTGAAATTTTCTTAGATGATTTCTCGCTGATGTTAAAGAAAATAATATTGTTTGTTTTCTTGCAAACCCACATCGATGTGTTCTCCATCCTAGTGCATGTTACTTCCACTACTTGGAATAAGTGATAATGTCACTCGTTTCCTTTAAACGCAAATTCACTAAAAACTTAAAAGCAAAGAAAACTACACAAAAAGAACTTTTAGCTCTTACCCGTTTAAACTTGTAAATAGGTAGGTTTTACAGCTTAGGTTTTTCGTTTTTATCTTGACTGTACTAATTACTGATTTATCTGTGTTCTAGAATTTTCGAACTGACGATGGAGCTGGACTCCGAAACGTTTTCTTTGGAATAAGTGACATCAATATATGGAAGAGACTCTCTATCTGTTGAGACCCAAAATATGAATATACACTCCTCCTATTTCTCTGCTTGCCTTAACAATACATATACAATACCCTCCCTCACCCGTCCTATAACACACACACTCCTTCTCTTCCATGTCAGTACACACTCATGTATACACTATCCACTCCCCCCACCCAGTCAGGACGTGTAGGATGATTTTAATACACCCGAAACCCATCCAACCGAGGGTGTGTTTCGTAATATTCATACGCACACACCCCGGACGTTCACACACACCCCGCGCTTTTTAACACCCTCCCACACACCCAGGACATATAAGGTTATGTATACACACAGCCACACATCCCACACCCCACACACCACACACCCCCAACACACCCCACCCACCCAGGACGTGTAGGGTGATGGGCAGGGACGCCTTGGGGCTGGTGGAGACCTGGCACTCGTACACGCCGGCGTCCCTGAAGGTGACGCTCGACACCACCAGGTCCCAGTGCTCCGTCCCCGCCTGGTGCAGCACCTGGGGGGGGGGGGGGGTTGGGTTAACTAGTGGTGGTTTTGTTTATTAAATAACAGTTGTGCAATTAAGTATTTTAATCATTATTTATCTGTAACCCGAAACCTGTACGTTGAGAGTTCCTTCGAGCCACAACTACCATAAATAGTCCTTATTAATTAATACATTTGTAAAATTAATAAATATGAAGTTTTTATTAAAGGCATTAGCTGAAGTTATTCAATTGAACAGTTTTGGGAGTTATTAACAAGTTCAACAAAATATTTCATCAACCATTAATCATCAAGTTCAATAAAAACTTACCATTCCTCAAATAACCGCGCCCCTTTAACTTCTCGCATAACTGAAATCGATTTCAAAGAAATTCTTATGATTTAATCAAAATACAAATTTTTACATCAATCCTCCCAGATTAGCGTTAATCACCAGCGGTATTCTATGATATTTTTCCAAGTAGCTGCCGACCATCAATCAAGTAATCTTGGTTGTATTGGAGGTGCCACCGAGAAAAATATCGGAAAAAATAAGAGGTGGTAGAGAGTGGTCAGAAAGCTCAAAAAGAAAAGGAAATGGCTGGTGGATGCAAAAAAAATTGCTTGGGACTCAATTGGATTCCTGGTTGGTCGAGTGTGTGGAGCTATCGATGGGTTTATTTTTTCCGTATTGAAAAAATAATAATTTATTTACGAATATATAGCAAAATGAAAATGATTTGTGCACTCTATTTATATGTTTTTGGCCCGATTTAATTTGTATTTCGCGGTGTTTTCGTGCTTCTTGGTTGAGGAAAGTGTTTGTGGTGGAAATTTTATGTTTTCCGATTTGTGTTTGTGGAGATATAGAGCCGGAACATAGTGTATGTGTGATAAAACGTAAAATTTTGTATCGAACATTTAGGAGTTTGGCCAGTCAATTAAGACAGATTTAGATTAGGGTGTAGAGGTATCGGAGGTGAGAGAGGTGAAAGGAACTGCAACTATGTTTTCTACGAGAGATGTCGTCTCCCGTACAAAACATAGTTGCAGTTACGATACGGCCGCCAGATTAAAGACCAGGCTCTCATAGCTGTCTAACTTCGGTTGAAATGTAGGCCAAAATGCGGACATAGAGACGCTGACCTACTATGCTCCCCGAGTCCTAGGCGTTCCCTAATTCAGAGCCGCTCTCGGCTCTAAATTTTGTTAGGGTGCTGACGCTGAACTACAGCTACCCCGGGGTAGCTGTAGATCATCTAGATCAGAAAAAGGCAATGTATAATAGGGTTGGCTTTAATTTGGAATGAAGATGGCAAAATTTGAATATTTTTGCAATTTTTGAGGATTATTTCTGCTGTTATTTGCACTAATGTTAATAATAATTCTGAACTGTTCCCTTGTTTGCTTGTGGTGAGCGTTCACTATGAAAATGTCAATAGGAAATTAAGCGTTTGGTCTATAAGAGGGCGTATCGATTAGTGCCACGTGTGTCATGCAATTTATAAAAAAGTGCGTCACTATTTGGACAACCCAGCAGATTTCTGAGTGATGTTAGAATGCTAACAAGTGCATAGCAGCAACAAATCGCAGAAGATTCTAATTATTATGTCTGAATAAGTAGATAAAATTTCAATTATTTTTGAAGCTACATTTAGATTTAGATGCTAATAGCATAACGATTAGGGGTCATTTGCTTGGTTATTCAAGAAGCTGACGGTTGTGAACAAGAATAAAAATCATTATCGAAGCTTTAGTAACTATCAAAGATAACATTATAGAAATAGAATCTACAATTATTATCTAACTTAACTATTTTCAGCCTCAATTTCGTGCAATCCCACAGATAAATACGAATCAAAATTTATCAGTTCTTGATGAAAAGAGCAACTCTTCAGATAAAAATATCCGATAAAAAGTTAAGAAAAGCGAGTTGCTTCACAGTGCAGAGTTCATTTCGTATGTTAATGGAACGATAGCAGAGCAATTATAGAGCGCATGCGCGGGGCTCCAGCGTTTAATAGGCGGACCTTCGTGTCGATTTACGGTAATAATTGTGGCTGCTATTAAGGCACCTGCACTCACTAAAATGAATGAGACTTTGTCCAGAATATTGATGCACTTTATGCTCCTGCGTGGGTCAGCCTGACTAAGTATGGCTCGACAGAAGGTCGTGAGAGAGCAGAAAGTGAGTCAACTTCCCAGTCGTTTTCTGCGTGTGAGAACCTGCACTCACACAAATGACTGAGACTTTGTCCAGAATATTGATGCACTTTATGCTCTTGCGTGGGTCAGACTGACTAAATATGGCCTGGCAGAAGGGCGTGAGAGTGCAGAAAGTGAGTCAACTTTTGGACAATTGACCCAGTCGTTTTTTGCTTGTGAGGACCTGCACTCACACAAATAACTGAGACTTTGTCCAGAATATTGATGCACTTTATGCTCCTGTGTGGGTCAGCCTGACTAAGTATGGCCCGGCAGAAGAGCGTGAGATTGCAGAAAGTGAGTCAACTTTTGGACAACTGACACAGTCGTTTCTGAGTATGAGAAGGTATGGGTAATGTTCTGTGGTCGATTGGAGCGCCTGATGCTTCTTCGCCGCCGTGTTGTGCTACATGCAAGTGAACAATGCCCGATACATCTACTTTTATCTTCATTTTTAGCAAATTTTCAAGATCAAACAATTACAAAACCACTCGAGCTGAGATGTCAGGGAAACCAATTTTATGAAATCTTTAGTTAGCAACATGAAACGTAAATAACCCTTAATAATGGAATAGCTTTTTAGGTAATTTGGCCTAATATTCTAGCCTGCAACATGTTTTCACTGAACTATACTGATGATATTTGTATTTGTCTGTAAATTATATTGATGATATTTAAATTTTTTAGGTAATTATACCGGTAAAATTTATATTCCCCGATAAACTGCACCTATTAAATAACTATTCTTCAATAAGCTATACCTGTGACATTTCTATTTTTAGTTGACTATGCCTGTGACATTTCTATGTTAAGTTGACTATACCTGTGACATTTCTATGTTCAGTTGACTATACCTGTGACATTTCTATGTTCAGTTGACTATACCTGTGACATTTCTATGTTCAGTTGACTATACCTGTTGCGTCTCTATGTTCAGTTGACTATACCTGTTACGTCTCTATGTTCAGTTGACTATACCTGTTACGTCTCTATGTTCAGTTGACTATACCTGTTACGTCTATATGTTCAGTTGACTATACCTGTTACGTCTATATGTTCAGTTGACCATAGCTGTGACATTTCTATGTTCAGTTGACTATAACTGTGACATTTCTATTTTAATTAAATTAAACCGGGCACATTTTCTTACGCTGTCAATCTCCAGTGCACCGGTGGGAGCAATCTCCCTTAGAACTTAACAGATTGTTTCCACTGTCGCTTGAATTTGAAATCATTCATGTGATTTTTAAAATACATACATATTATAACGGGGTAAGCCAACACTTGTGGAGGAAAAATACTTTCGCGGTAGAAATATTCACAATATTAATGAAAAATGAATTTACGTGAATATAACGCTAAATGTATTTTCAGATGCCAGTTCATTTGTAGTTAAACGGTTATTCTCAACTAATCAAAATCGTATAAATGAGAGTTATTTTCGTGAAAATATTTTATGATAGTCCACCCAGCAAAGAAATTTCGTCTACTCAGTACAGCCGCAAGACATTCTCAGAAGGCATAACGTGACAGTTTTACAGTTCATTTCTCAAGACGATCTCTCCGCAACGGCGTGAATCCTACACATCGCTGAGTAGCAACATACATTCTAGGTAAAATATGTTCCATTTCTCCGGCCATAAGAACAGCGCTATTAAAAGTTCCGATAATTAGCTCGGGAATTACGACGAGTGAGTGAACTTTTAGCGGCTTAAGTGAAGACGGGAAGACTGCCAATATTTATCAGCAGCCGCCAGGAGCGCGACGCTACAACCCAGTGAAAATTTACAGACGCGGCAGCTTCTGATTTTGATTACCAGAAGCTGGGGCGACTCTAAATTTTGTTAGAGAAAATCGAGACGTTGATTTCAATATGAGAGCCTCGAACCAGAATGATTTAAATTGTAATATTGTGAAAAATGTTTTAACTATCGCAAATGTTATAAGTGATAACTTATTCTTCTTTGTATAATAACTTTGCAGTGTAGTATTTCAATTTCTATCTGGCTATCTCCTATTTAAATTTTGAACATTATAACGTTGTGTCGAATTTTAAATAAAATTACAATGTAGATAAGTCTGATTTCCAGAACGAATTTCCAGAGAAATTAAGAAAAATCTTCATATTTATTCCTTTAAATAAGTGTGTTCTTGACCACCAGTAATATATGTTGTATTACGTTATCGGATCGATCTGTACGCTACGTACTGATCAGTACGTACTCGTATCAGTTCACTCCGTTCACATGTCTGTTTTTTGCACACGTTTTGTATGAGAAAGTGTGTCACAATAAAGAAAATATTAAGCGTTAATTTTTTGTATGAGAAAGTGTGTCACAATAAGGAAAATATTAAGCGTTAATTTTTTATTGAGAAAGTGTGTCACAATAAGAACAATATTAATAAGCATTAATTTTTTGCTAGTTCAGGACTCGAAGTAAGAAGCTTACCTTGAAGCGGTCGTCGGTTGTGTAGGTGTACGTGGCAACCGTAAGAATGTGCAAGTCACGCTGTCTGATCCAAGATACCTGTGTGAGGATAAATTCAAATTTAATTTAAATTCAAATACAAATTTAATTTTGTATAGAATTTTTATGATCAATTTAATGATAAATAATGATAAATAAATAAATAAATAAATAATTTAATTATTATAAATTATTTATTTATTTATATTATTATTTATTTATTAATATTATAAATTAAAATTATTTATTTATTTATCATTACGATATTTATCATTTAGTATTTCCTAAATAATCTTTATATAATAGAAATAAGCATTTTAATTATATTTTTGGGGCTCTCAGATCCACCAACTAGCCTGCATGATCGCATAGGTATAATTTTACTGATGAATTATAGTTAAACACTTTTCTTTCAGAAGTGCCAACTTTATTAAACAAATTTAAATGATCAACGTTCTGAAACTTCAAACAATTAATAAGCGCTAATGCGTCAATTCTTCATATTTTTTTTTTCATTTGGTGCTTCGCATATTCAACACTTGAGATTTAGTTATGGCATTTGAGGCTTCCCAAAAAACGAATGAAATAAATACATAACTAATAGTGAACTAAATAACTAACGTATCATAAACATGAACTCTAAATATTAACAAATCCGTTAATATTTATATTTAAATATTCACATCCTCACGTCGGAAACTAACTTCTCACACACACCTCCGCTTTAGCTTACCATGCAAAATAATCTCTCCACGCAATGTGTTCGTAGCCCTAGCCAAAGTTAGCCGGCCTCATTTTGCCTTCGGTAAGCTCTGAATCGCAATGACAAACCAAATTTCGAAATGTAAACGATTTTATTAAACAAATACTATAACGACCTCTGTTGCATTGAAAAATTATGAACGATTTCTATCCCTCACAATATCTTCTTGCAAAAGAACATCTATATGATATTTTAAAATAATTTATAGCCTCATTTGGTAATGATATCCTTGTGAATGTGGTCAAATAGTTAACTAATTAATTCTTTTACTGAAACAGTTATTTGGGTCAACGTATCAACGCTTTTAGTTTGGTATCTTCAACTAAAAATGAAAGAAAACCGCATTTTTACAACTTCAGATTCAATTGTCACGTCTAGAACACTTTGCGTTGCCTTTATGAAAACCTGGACAATTAAGGCATAGGTTATGTTTAGATTCAATCTAGGGTAAGCTTAACCTTCAGGTTTATGGCTTCTCTTGGTCAATTTAAACATCTAGACTTAAGTAATCCGTAGGCTACCTGTAGAAAAGACGAAATCTCTAAGCTTAGATAATTTCTGGCTAATCTCTAGTGTAACTTAAGCCTCTGGTCCTAGGTAAACTACAAGATAACTGCAAGATAAGTTGAAATCCTATGCATGGGTTATCTTCAGGCTACCTCTAGAATGATCTGACTGAGCTATAACGTGTACAGAATATTCTATTGAAACGTAATTGCCCAAAACCATTTCAGTTGGTGTATTTTTTAGATGATTTGCCACCACTACATCGATATTCGCTTTAGTTATCTGGCCGCGACTCCTGAAACGATCCGCAGTCCGGCACGCGCGCCCCGCCGTCCACGAGGAATGCAATTTGACAGGCGGCAAGACAGATGAAATTGGAGACGACATTCCCAACTCAATAAAGCGGTTACGGGTTACAGCGCTTTACGGTGTACAGGGTGGATCGGGGTACGGTTATACACTAATGTACATTATACAGCATATCAGGTCTGGCAACTGGATAGCCAGCTAATGGTCGAGTCAGTTCCAGAGGTAAGTCGATAGCAACTAAGACAATTCTGCCAAGCAACAACTGCCGATATTGATTGCACCCATTCTGTCAAGATTACCTCAAAGGCGTAAAATGTAACTTGGGCCGCACCCTCCAGTACCAAGTCACTCTCGTCTCAGTGGCCCTGCAGCACCCAAACACTCACGTCTTTAAGGCCCTCCAGCACCCAAAACACTCGCTTCTTTGTGGCCCTCCAGCACCCAAAACACTCCCGTCTTTGTGGACCTCCTGCACCCAAACATTCAAGTCTTTGTGGCCCTCCAGCATCCAAACACTTATGTCTCTGTGACCCTCCAGTACTCAACCACTCACGTCTTTATGCCCCTCCAGCACCCAAACACTCACGTTTCTGTGGCCTTGCAGCACCCAAAACACTCACGTCTTTATGACCCCACCAGCACCCAAAACACTCACGTCTTTATGCCCCTCCAGCACCCAAACACTCACGTTTCTGCGGCCTTGCAGCACCCAAAACACTCACGTCTTTGTGCCCCTCCAGCTCCCAATCACTCGTGTCTCTGTATCCCTCCAGCACCCAAACACTCACGTATTTATGCCCCCACCAGCACCAAAACACTCACGTCTTTGTAGCCCTCCAGCACCCAAACACTCACGCCTTTATGCCCCCACCAGCACCCAAAACACTCACGTCTTTGTAGCCCTCCAGCACCCAAACACTCACGTCTTTATGCCCCTCCAGCACCTAAACACTCACGTCTTTATGCCCCTCCAGCACCCAAACACTCACGTCTTTATGCCCCTCCAGCACCCAAACACTCACGTCATTCCCCTCCAGCACCCAAGCACTCACGTCTTTATGTCCCAGGTTGCGCACGGCACAGGGTAGTCGTGCCTTGTGCTCGACGACGGCAGTGACGTTCTGAGGGCGGATGCTGAAGACGGCAGCGGAGTGGCTGTTGCTGCGGCCCCACGTGATGCGGTGCTGGGGACCACTCCGGTCGTATTGGCCTGTGCCTGAGACACCTGCGGCAAGTTAGACGATTTCAATAGCGCTGAATTCGTATTTATTTATGGGGATTATGTCTTGGCGGCGTAAAATGCAACATCGACTGCCGAAATTGTGGAAGTTAATTCCATTAGCTTCGAAGGGTTTGAATACGCGAGTCTTTCGTCGCTTCTCAATAAAATCGGTTTCTGTATAGCAAACATGTAATGGTAAAAATGAGTACTTACAAATTAATATTGCACGTGATCTTAATATCGCTTTACTCCGAGCATGAAAACAATAAGGGCCTAAATATGGCTAAGTTATCTGAACAAGATTCCTTACTGAAACACATACAAAATATTCCCGTCAGCCAGGTAAGTAGAGAGCCAGCATCGAACTAATATCAAACACGTAATTTAAAATCGACACACGCGTACCAAGCGGGAGATTTATTCGAAAAATGCAACTTGAAGATCTTTAAATTCAACATTTGATTTTATCGAATACATTTTTCACAGCTTATTATTTATTGTAGTATTATTATTATTTGGTTGTATAGTATATAAACAATAACGCGAACGATGAACTTGGAAAAAAATCCTCCTTAACACCTCTCATTCAACCAAACAGGATATTCGTTATGCAACAATGGGGTGTTTTGTTGCGTGAAGTGTGATTTTAACAATAAAAATTTTGAAGTTTATGGCATAAATATTTATCCGATTTTCAGTATCAGGACATGGATGTGGGAGAAAAATTCTCGTCCAACATGGCGGATGCAAGACATTCACATTTCAGATGGGTGTTATTAATGTAGATTATAGTTTATTTGTGTGGATATGATTTAATTTGTTATTTAATTCCTTAATCATATGCAGTGTTGACTGAATCTAGCGTTAATATGACCAAAATAAGATTGATATTTCAAAGTGAAAAATAATGATATAGAATTCAGAATAAAATGCATCTTCGACAATTTGAAAAAAATTTATTCAATATGTAAAACTTTAAATTGCATATACTAAATAAAGTTTGAGTTACCGCAAGAAATATCAAGCTTTGCTAACAGTTATGCATGGAGCGATTCCAGTGAAATTAAGGTATCGTTATGAAAGCATACAACGCGACATCATGGCATAACAGGTTTTTAAGCCACCATATTTATTGCAACTAAAGGCCTCACAGACGAGGCCTTCTCAAATTATGGAGACTGAAGGTCTTGCAAACGAGGCCTCCCCAAATGATGGGGACTGAAGGCCTCAAAGACGAGGCCTCCTCAAGTTATTAAGACTTAAGGCCTCACAAACAAGGGCTTCTCAAATTATGAGGTGGCCACGTCTCATCATTTGCGGGGCCTCCCATCAGGCCTCGCAGAAGAGGCCGAAGAAGGAAAAGTCGCTGAATTTAACAACAATCGCAAGGTCCCTCTGATCAAAATTCGATTTGGGTCGAGCCTCTGGCAGCCATGATGCCGGCGACTAAAGTAACGGTCATCTTAAGAGTTACGACGACCGTAAACCCGGGCTTCATGTCGGCGATTAGTCAGATGCGTTGAACGGTCGGTGATTGACTGATGGATCTACGTCCAAATCAGCAATTAATTCTTATTATTGTTCATGTTATCAATTCATTTAAAATTCCTCATGAATTAAAGATAAAGTATAGTTGGGTAACTTTTAAATTTTTCTCAAGCCCTACCAAAATCGTTCGCCAAATGATGTTGTTCATTTGAACATATCATTGAAAATTTTTTCATGACTTAAAGATAAAGTATAGTGTCTCGAGCCCTACCAAAATCGTTCGCCAAATGAATTTACACGTTAGTGTTGGTTTATTAAGAATGTTTTTTATATATATGACTCGTGTCATTTACCACCTTTAATAATCTAACCTAGGGTTTATTTAATGTCGAGAACGGATAAGTAAACCACAACCTTCGAGTAGCTCACTGGCATGATCCTGAGTCTTGCTTAGTATGGGTAGTTCTAGGATTTTTCTGCTTATGTAAAAGATTCAACATTAACTGACAGATTAAAAATGTACGAATATATTCAACAGTGACTGCTCTAGTAAATTTTTTATGTACTCCCGACTCTGAAATAAATACCGCTTAGGACATTTACTGGACAAAACTGGTGCAAGGTGGCTTGCACAAGACTAAAACATGCATCGCAATCAAGACAAAGTCTCACTTATTTCGCTAAGTATAACTAGGAAATTGTGAAGTCGTTGTAAGGTCATCAGGACATCGTTCTGATGGCCGCAGAACTCGCGGGTCACGGGCCTCCCGACTAAGGTTCCACAATAAGAAATAATTTTGTGGTCAAATCTAATCATGCTAAGGAGCCTCAAGTGGACGCTGGCCCGGATTGTTTTGCCAACGCCTGGGCCGAGAAAAGTCCGGACGATAATGCGAATTTGGCCTTTGCTCTCGCGCGAAATTTTTTCTATATCCTGTTCACAGCAAAATAGAGAAGGTCAACGGTAATGAATTAAGTGGATTGTGTTTATTAGATGCATTTAATATGGCCGATCCACAGCCGAATCGAGAAAGAATATATATACCTAAATACTGAACATCATTTTCAACCCAACCAGGCTCAGTAAACCCCAACAACCTACTGAGCACCAGCTCCACCCAACCACGCACTCAACCGTGATATTCTCACCTTCAGCAAGTGAAGAACAGATCGCCAAGATGAAACAGAGAAGAGGGAGTATGTTGATGACCGATGATCTGTTGATGGTCTTTGCTCTGTTGATTGCCGTTAAGTTGTTGACGTCAGTTGATCTGTTGACGGCAACTGATCTGTTGATAGCGGTTGATCTATTGATGTCGCTTGCTCTATTGATAGCCGTTTCTCTGTTGGTTGCGTTTGCTCTGTTGATCACCGTTAAGTTGTTCACGTCAGTTGATCTGTTGACATCAACTGATCTGTTGATAGCGGTTGATCTATTGATGTCGCTCTCTCTATTGATTGCCGTTTCCCTGTTGGTTGCGTTTGCTCTGTTGATTACCGTTGATCTGTTGTTGGCTGTTGTTCTGTTGATGATGTCTTTACATCTGTTTACTCCCGCTGCTCTGATTATTGCATGTTCTGCTGAGCTATGTCTGCTTTGCCACTCTGTTATCAAACTACTTCTGTTTTTCGTCTGTCTTTCCACGCTGTCACTGCATGCCCTAGATGCAGTGTCATTGCATGCACTAGATGCAGTGTCACCGCATGAACTAGATGCAGTGTCACTGGGTGCACTAGATACAGTGTCACCGGGTGCACTAGATACAGTGTCACTGGGTGCACTAGATACAGTGTCACTGGGTGCACTAAATTCAGTATCACTGGGTCCACCAGATGCAGTGTCACTGCACACACTAGATGCAGTGTCACTGCATGCACTAGATGCAGTGTCACTGGGTCCACTAGATGCAGTGTCACTGCATGCACTAGACGCAGTGTTACTGCAAGCCGGACCTCTAGACGCGTTACTAGAGGCACTACTATTAAATGTAGGGTCTCTAGATGCCATGTCAATGACTGGAATGTCACTAGGCATGCCTAGTGTCAGTCTGTCGGATCTTTTACTATCTTCACCGAATCTTACTATTGTGCATCGATGAATCACGGAAGCTGTACAAGTGTCACAGTTTGATCCATCTTCCGAGTCACAATTCGATTCATTATTAGTGTCACAATTTGAGTAATCAATAGAGTCACAATTCGATTCATTATTAGTGTCACAATTTAAATCAGTATTACGACCGGGTTTACGGTCGTATAATTCCAAAATATTGGAATTTAATTGATCTTTCATATTTTGTTTTTTCACTGCCGCCTTACGCCATTGTGCCATCATGTACGCTGAAAAATCCTTCGTTTTCACTACGTAACTTGCGCTGTCATTCATGGTTCTGTTGGGTTGCTGTAATTATATTGTTTATTTTCCCAATTTTCTTGTATTTTTCACGTTCAAACACTTGATGAGTTATGAAACAATCGATGCTGCTGAATTTTTTTGCAGTTTTTTAAATTTTTAATGAAACATATTGAGAAGTCCAGCACCTCCCTTGGGTGCGGATATATTTTTTAGCAACACAATATTTTCTTTTTACAGCGAAATAAATTAATTTTTATCATGCATAGAACAATATTTGTGCGACATGGATTGTTCCGAATTATCTCAAATAGTTCCTTGTTTCCTCAGTTTTCGCTATAAACACATTATTTTATAAAAAAACGACATTTTCAGAACAATTTGTCAACTGAAAATCCGTCGCGTGACCTTAAATTTTCACAATTAAATAAAAATACTAGATTTAAATAGTCGAAAATGTAAAAATTTTATTTATATGTTGCTTGTAGACTGTACATCAACACTTAAATATCAATAGACCTGTTCACTTGAATGACAATCGCCTGCTTCTGTTAAAAAGCCAATAAAATTACATAAATTATTTACCATTATTGGATGAAAATTAAAAGCGCTTGCCATATCATAAACACACATCTGATTTATTGGTGTAAAACAAGACATATGATTCGGCATATGACTAGACGTATGACTAGACATATGACTAGACATATGAGTAGACATATGACTAGACATATGACTAGACATATGACTAGACATATGACTAGACATATGATTAGACATATGACTAGACATATGACTAGATATATGACTAGATATATGACTAGACATATAACCAGACATATGACTAGACATATGACTAGACATATGACTAGATATATAACTAGACATATGACCAGACATATGACTAGACATATGACTAGACATATGACTAGACACATGCCTATACGTATGACCAATGACTCTATATCTTAACCTAGTTTGCCGCCACGAAAGATTGGACCAGCGATACCAGAGAAGTGTTTCCATATTTGGACATTTGACCCTCTAAATGTTCTGAGTGCATATAGCCTGCTCGGCAGCTGCATTTGTCTGTTGATCTTCACAGCTCAGTGGCAGACAGAGAAGCCGACAGACTGCAGTGCAATTCAACGAATGTTTATGAATAATATTTTATGTTTATTTAGGTGGCCTTATACATTGGAGTCCAAAGATGTGAAGATTGGAGTCCAAAGATACACTTGGAGTCCAAAGAAGTGGTTTTGTTTAAGCTTGGATTTTTTTATCACAATATTTTAAGCTTGGAATTTTCGCCTTATGTCGGGCACTTAATTTCACAAAGGAAATAAAAATTGCCCAAAACATAGGTGAAAATTTTTAATAATTTTATCATTTTTGGTCCTAAAATTTCAGGAGAAAATTTGAAAAAATTAAAACGTAGACCATCATAATGACATATGAGTACCTCAAAAAATTTATTTATCTATGTTAACTAAATGGGACGCCTGCACCAGAATTATGATGATTTCTAAAAGCTTATTTCTAAAAGATTTGTTCTGACGCCAAGACAAATTTGATGCAACGAAAACTACACACGAAAACAACAGCAACAAAAACTACGCACGTGAAAATATTAAACTTTATGGAAAAGTAATTTCAAAATATTCATGAAGTGTTTGAAGATGAGACAAGAAATAACGCATAAACAAATTGATGAAGGAACTTTAAAACTAAGCACAAGTGGTTAATTAAAAAACTCTCATTCAGCAAAAAAGCTAAGTGATAAGATTGTCGAGATAGTGAAGTGTTTCCTGCCCGCATCACTGCAACGCCAAATTGTCCGGCTAAACTGTGTCAGTATGACCCACATAAAGGCATAAAGTTCGTCGCTAATTGGACAAGGTCCCACGCAATTCTTTCATTGAGTACGTTTAGATAATGCGACTGGAACTGATCATCGATTCAACACTACTTGTTCCTTAGTATAGCAAGCCTTATAGTATGTATTTTAAGTGCACTTTTTACGCGGCCAGTATCTTTTCAACTCAGACAAAATATTTTCTAAACAGAAAATATCAGTTTATAATCTCTGCACTGTTAGTTTTCCTGATTAGTTCACTAGTTAAGACAAGGGACGTTCAACAGCTCACTGCGTTTATCACTGCAGAGCATTAGGAAGGAAGGAAAATAAAATAGTAAGTTGGAGAATAAATACAATTGTAAGTAATAGCGAACATACAATAGTAAATAGGAGGGCGAATACAGTAAGTATGTAAAAGGGTAAATACAATAGTAAGTAGAAGACAAGGAATTTAAAAGCAAAGAAAACGCCAAGAAAATTTACTATATCGATATTGAAAACGTTTCGGAGTCCAGCTCCATCATCAGTTCGACTAAACTAAATATCGATATGGTGAATTTTCTTGGTGTTTTCTTTGCTTTTAAATTCCTTGTGAACTTGCGATATATGCAGACTGATAATATAAGTAGAAGGCTCAATATAATAGTAAGTAGGAGGGTGAATACAATAGTAAGTAGTATATAAGGTAAATGAAGTAGTATGGAGGAGGGTAAATACAATAGTAAGTAGGATGGTGAATACAATAGAAAGAGGAGGGTGAATACAATAGTAGGTAGAAGGACAAATACAATAGTAGGTAGAAGGACAAATACAATAGTTATTTAGTTAGTTAGTTGTTAGTTTTCCTGATTAGTTCACTTATTAAGACAAGGGGCGTTCAATAGCTCACTGCGCTACGCCGTAGCCTGAACGCTCGTACGGACGCGTGCTCTGCATAGCCATTGATTTGCTGCGGCGTTTATGATCGGCAGTAAAATTGCCGTTATCCGCAGCCTTATTGCTGTTAATGGTGACTGCTCTGTTAGCAGACTGCACTGTCACATTCAACTGTTCCTACAGTTCATCAACTGCTATAAGAGAACACTCAACTGTTCCAGCAGTTCATCAACTGCTATAAAAACACATTTAACTGTTCCAGCAGTTCATCATCTGCTATAACAACACATTCAACTGTCCACACAGTTCATCAACTGTTATAAAAACACATTTGACTGTTCCAGCAGTTCATCATCTGCTATATAAGAATGCATTCAACTGTTCCCACAGTTCATCAACTGCTATAAAANTGACAGAGCCATTATCTTGACAGAGCCATTATCTTGACAGAGACATTATCTTGACAGAGCCATTATCCTGACAGAGCCATTATCTTGACAGAGCCATTATCTTGACAGAGCCATTATCTTGACAGAGCATTATCCTGGCAGAGCATTTTCCTGGCAGAGCATTATTCTGACAGAGCATTATCCTGATAAAGAATAATTCTGGCATAAATTAATATGTCGGCTCAAAAACCGGCTTCCGTGCAAAAACCTTCCCATTTTCGTGACAGAACTAGAAATTGGATTGACGAACATCGCCTAACAAGCACCTAAGTTTTATCGTTACCATGAAATGTCATCGAAGTCGAAAGCAGAACACTGCATAAACGTTTGTTAGTTCCATGTAAACGAAACAAGTTTATAGCTTCCCAGCTCATGTCAACGAACATTCATTGACAGACGCATGAGTAACCGATGAATTATGTGTGTATTGGCGCATTGATTTTATTATATACAGACGCATTATTGCATTGACTTGTGCGAAAAAATTTTATGGTTTGGTGTACGCATATTATTAAAGCTCATAAATAACTTCCGGTAGTAATTCCGGTTACTGCTGACAAAAACTACTTTGTAGTGACTGTTGCAGTTACTGCTCTGCAGTGCACTGGATGCTGCCACTGCACTGCAGTGCACTGGATGCTGTCACTCCTATAACTGTTACCTTGGGTTCAAGTGGTAACAGGTGGGGTTTTATTTGTATTGGTAATCCAAGTTTCTTAACATTTGTTCAGGTTCAATATCAACCAAATAATAATTTACAGAATAATTATTCACTTTAAAGGCTCATCCTCTCCTTATGTACAGCGCTAAATGGCCTGCTGACACATTGGGCGCCCAAAACTCTTATATAAAAATACTGGGTTTTATTGTCCTAATAGTGACACACTTTCTAACACAGGTCAGGAGCAGACGTAGCACTGATACGCCCCAGCTTTGGCGCCCAATCCACTTGGAAAAATACAGGGTTTTATTGTCCTAATAGTGACACACTTTCTAGCACAGGTGAGGAGAAGACGTAGCACTGATACGCCCTAGCTCGGGTGTCCAAACCACTTAGAGAAATACTGGGTCTTATTGTCCTAATAGTGACACACTTCCTAACACAGGTCAGGAGCAGAGAGCAGACGTATCACTGATACGCCCCAGCTCGGGTGCCCGAACCACTTAGAAAAATACCGGGTCTTATTGTCCTAATAGTGACACACTTTCTACCACAGGTCAGGAGCAGAGAGCTGACGTAGCACTGATACGTCCCATTTGTACAGCGCCGTGCGTGACGCGACGTCATCGGCCAGCAGAGCCACACAAGCACAGTCCATTTATGGTAATTGCTGTGAGGCTCCAACGGGTCGAAGCTACAGGAAAAATTTTGCTTGCACAGCATACATTGCTGTGATGTATGTTCCTTTTTTAGCGCATTTTCTCATTTATGGATAAAATGTCATATTGTGCTCGTCATGTCCGTCTGTCTGTCCGTCCGTAACTTCACTTTTTTGTCGACGAGAAAATGCGCTCTCTGTCGCTCACTGCAGTGAGTACTGAGTTATATTTTTTATACTAATAAATAAACAATATATATCTACATATATATTATATATGTAGATAATATATATCTACATATATAGCCGGACAGGATTAGTAACATTCCCGGACAGGGGTTAAAAATCCAGAAAAAAGGCATCTGGTTTTGTGCTTTGTAACTATATTGTGTTCAAAAACCGGACGCATAAAAAAATTAATTACATTAGCGAACAATTCTAAAAAACGCCAACCTCGTTAGGTTATGGCTAGAGTTAGGGTGTGGTGTAAAACACTTCTTCACGTTGCTAGGCACCTTCCAACCTTTTTACAATTTTAGAAACGTCATTGTATATAAAAAAATAGTCATAATACGGATAAGTGAAATTAAAAATAAATATAAATATATGTATGTGTGTTAAATTTTAAGAGAAGTAAAAAGAACGTGGCCTAGCTGAACCTAACTAACCTCAGCAGCATGGTGTCTAGCAACATAAAGAAATGCTTAATACACACCTAACCCTAACAAACCCTATAAACCTAAAGAAAACTTGGTGTATTATAGAAAGTCCGGTAATATAGTTCATTTATATCTGCATAAATATAAATATCCGTAAATAAAATAAGTGTGATCACTCATTAAATTCTCTATTATTTTTGCTCATAATATTTAATTATGTTTGTTGACGATCAAGATGTTTTCGGAGTGAGTTCTAGACTTGCTACAGACTTCATGCAAGATTTAGAACGATACGAAAACTTTTATTCAATACGTGATTATATACAATTTTAATCAAAAATATAATGCTTATACAATACTAGATTTGAAAGAGATTTATTACGAGATTTTTCAAACATAATTAGATATTACTCAAAATTTCATACATATTTATTTCAAATTACGGCAATGCGATAATTGGTAATGCTATATTTGATATTGGTTTCATAGAATTTCGATACTGACTCAAATTAAATTTTATTTCGTTTTTATAATCAGATATCATTTGTATTAACAAAAGATTCAATAGGATCTTGAGACTAGAATTAATGCGGATTCAACACAAGATTAAATAGGAACTAAAAACGAGATTTCACACCGATTTAATACGAGATTCATTGGGAAATTAGAACGAGATTTCAGACAGATTTAATACGAGATTCAGTGGGAACTAGGAACGAGATTTCAGACAGATTTAATACGAGCATCAGTAGGAAATTAGAACGAGATTTCAGACAGATTTAATACGAGATTCAGTGAGAAGTTAGGACGAGGTTTTATGCAGATTTAATTACGAGATTGAGTGGGAAATTAGAACGAGATTTCAAACAGATTTAATACGAGCAACAGTAGGAAATCAGTACGAGTTTTCAAACAGATTTAATACGAGATTCAGTGGGAACTTAGGACGAATTTCATGCAGATTTAATACGAGATTTAATAAAAATAAACAATCGCAATGCTTCTGTGCGCTGCCAAGAATTTTGCGTTTCTGGAGACAGAATTTCTGGCCGCTGCCTCCCCGTTTTCCGTTTTTCTCAGTACGCAGCTCTCGTGACAATCAGGATTTCGGAGGGATTGATAGGATCTGTTTTTCTCACAGGATTTTTTGTAGCAACGGGACGTCACCGACGAAAAGAAACAAAGGAAAAATTGCGATCAGTTTACCTGAGGAAGAACTGATCAAATGTGTTTTAATCGGGCTTAAACTTTTTTGTATCAAACAAAAAATCAAGAAAATTAAGCCATTTTCGTTAAAAAATATCAAAGGGCAGCTTTAAAATTACCTCCATTTAAAAATTTTATGTTAGCATATAATAAAGAATTGATTTCACTTGCTTGCTTACACCTCAAATTAATTAGAAACTTAAAAGCAAAGAATAGTCTACAAAAATTCATATCATTATAGAAAACGTTTCGGAGTCCAGCTCCATCGTCAGTTCGTAGAATCTAGATATACAAATTAAACGCACAAAATAATACAATGCAAGCACAGAACAAAATTAAAAATTAAATTTAGGTTTTTAATTTCGTTATGTGCTTTCAATGTATTAATTTGAGCTTCTAATTTGTGATTCTAGATTCCACGAACTGACGATGGAGCTGTATTCCGAAACGTTTTCTATAATGATATGAATTTTTGTAGACTATCCTTTGCTATTAAATTTTTAGTATATTATAAAATTGTACACACAAATAAATAAGTTAGAGGAGAGAAATGAGTGTCTTAAAGCGGTTCACTCCTACTCTCGTGTGGGTCATCCTGACTCAGTTTGGGCAGGCAAAGAGACGTGTCATAGCAACGTCTGCTCGCTGCTAGTGCTGTAGGTAAGAAGGTTCGTTCTATTCGGACAATGTGCCATATCAATTTTTGAGTGTAAGGCACGGTTGAGATTTAAATTTAAATTCCCGTTATTTATGATGTTATTAACAAATTATGTTGCAGCCAACAGAAACGTTCAACTATTGAATTTAGAAATTATTTTTAAAAAATCTTGAATGCGTTCATTTGAGGGCGCAGATGACAATAAAAGGTTTCAATCAAACCACTTCAAATTACGGAGAATTTCAGAAAAAGCAATATATCAAGAAATTTCATTGTTATATGATAGAAATATGGCAATTTATTACCATTATTATTGACCCAAAATTCATCATATTTTAGATTCGGAAGTACATTTTACCGGGATTTTTTCTTCCCAAGCGATGAAGTTCAAAAAATCTATAGCGAACATTTCTCGAATCTCTCTCAAAAAAATCACCACAACAAATATTTAAACAAAGAGAAAAGTTATTTATTTCTGGGATGCTCATGAATTATTTTCTGTAATGTGTAATGAATAATGAATAATGCTAATAATACATTAAAGGATCACACTAACATTTAACTTCAACTCTAACCTGAAAGTTAGGGGTTCACTCATAGAATTCACAGCAACAAGACGTTGAATTTAATTTCATTTAAATTCATCCACTTCACATTCAAATTACCAAACTAGATCGGTAAATAAACATAATTATTACCGACAAAAATATCACGGACATGCGAGGAAGTGGCGTTAATTAATACTTAATAGATATTCACTCGTCCCATGGTTCACATGGTATTCCTACCTGAAAAACCTTGATTTAATCAAGTATTTCGAGGCAAGTAATTTAAGTAATTATCGAGGCGTTAATTAAATATTTAATTGACAACAACACGTCCCACATGACCTATATTATACCTACCTGAATACCGTAATGTTAATATCCGTTAAGTATCTGTTTAATTTCAAGCTATGAATATGCCATAACTAAATGAATGCGTAATGCTCGGATGAATGGGCAATAATGAATAACATGAAGTAGGTGAATGCATGTGCAGAAAGTAATAAAATGATATGAACAAATATTATTCTGTTAATTTTATTATTAATATTCTGACGAACCTGAAATCCTGCATAAACAATTGTCTATTTAATTAAAATAATCACAATTTACTCAAAAATATATAATAATTTTGCAGTGTATACTTTAGTACGGTCGTAAAACTTACAGGGATGCTCAATAAAACCTTTATACAAATATTCATATTAATCTAGTTCCTGTACATCATTATACTGTTTAGATATTATTTTCTTCAGACTATAAACATGTTCTTTTTTTGTGAATGGGTATTCTCCATTCATCAGGCTTGCTATATACATTCATCAGGCTTGCTATATACATTCATCGGACTTGCTATATACATTCATCAGACCTGCTATATACATTCATCAGACCTGCTATATACATTCNCTAGATGTGTATAAGAGACAGATATACATTCATCAGGCTTGCTATATACATTCATCTGACTTGCTATATACATTCATCAGACTTGCTATATACATTCATCAGACCTGCTATATACATTCATCAGACTTGCTATAAATTCATACCAATATAATGCTATAATGGACTGAAAAACGAAAAAAAAATTTTTTCACAGACGAAATTTTGAGGAAATGAACAAGAAATTCCTGACTTTAAATGGCATCATTCGAAAGTTTGTTAAATTTAAGCAAATTGTATTTTACTGAATAAATCAAAACTGTGATAAATTCATTGCCATCAGATCCTTCCTGCGCCGAAAAATTATCATAACACACGAAATAATGAATTAATTTTCATATCTGTATAAATTCAATCCAATCACGAATGAATATGAATATTTAATTTTCTCCGAAGCGATTATCGTGGCGTACGTTTTAAACAAACTTCGAGAGCACTTTACACATAAATTTAATAGCGGGCAAAAAATAATAATTATTTCACTTCTTATATATAAATATCAAATATTTATATACATAATTACATAAACTTCTGTTATTTTAAAGGAGGGAACTCATTTAGTCGCGACACTCGCACACACATCCTCACTGGACAGCGGACGGCGCCGCACTGACGTCACCGGACGCCGCACACACCGCAGCCGTCCGCAGCTCAGCAGCAACTGGGCGCTGCACGACCACTGGGGCGCCGGGGCGCTGGATGAGCCCCCACCCCCCCCGCCTCCATCTACCCCTCCAGGGTATTATTTATGTTCATTGACATACATATATCATGTTCAATATAATTCTTAATCTTCACAGAAATGTTTAATTTCTGCACACATTTGTAACGTTACAAATTTTTCTGATATTTACAAAATGTATGTTCACCAATATTTATAATGTTAGCTTAAGGGTCTAACGTTCACTGATGCCATGTATTAAGCTTACTAACATGCTGTCATGTATGCTGATAATATATAATAATATAATACTAATACTAATGCTTGTGTGGACTGTGTGACTGCATGGCGGTGCTTGTGTGGTCTGTATGACTGCATGGCGGTGCATGTGTGGTCTGTATGACTGCATGGCGAGGCTTGCGTGGTCTGTATGACTGCATGGCGGTGCTTGTGTGGTCTGTATGACTACATGGCGGTGCTTGTGTGGTCTGTATGACTGCAGGGCGGTGCTTGTGTGGTCTGTGTGATTGCAGAGCGAGGATTGTGTTCCATTTAGAGCGCCTTGTCTGAAGAAGAATATTGGGGAAACTTGGATATTATACATGTTGGTGAACATTATATTGTTATACCTGTTATTAAAAACATAATACATATTAGTGAACAATTATACATGTAATGAACAACTCCTTCATCACAGCCTGCATGCATCGCAGTGCCTACATCAATAACACTAATTATTTCACGAATAAAAAATAATAATAATTAATCCACGGAATCCTGAATTTTGCAAAGGTGCCTACAATTTTCTGAGAAATTCACCCTTCACACTCACGTGTCTGAAATTGCTCAACCAACTCATGCATATGTTCTCTTGATTAGCGCAGATATATTCAATCATTAATCAAATGAACTGATCAGCTTATAGTCTTCTCTCATTATCTGCTTTCATTGCGCATACTGGCTCGTTGACCATCAAATATTCTTTATCCGTTTGGTAAGCTAAACTTTGCTGGTCGATCTGTGTTCTAAGCGTTATATCGGCACAGTTCTTGTTGCTCATTATGCAAGTTATGCACTACATGCAAGACGTGTGCATGTGATCTAAAACCCAATGAAATGTACATCGAAGATTTAATTATATTATTACTATTATAATTAACGAAGGTACTAAAAGTCGATGGAATGTGTGTCGAAGATTCAAGTACCCAATAAATGAAACCACACATGAAAGTCCACGGAATTTGCAAGGAAGATTTAATTACCTATCAATTGAAATAACTTTAAACGGGTTCAATGATCACTGACTATAAGTTGTATTGAGCCTTAAAAATAAGTCCCAAATTAATTATGAGAGTTATTATTATAAAATAGTTATAATAACCGGAAGCAAGGTTGAAAGTGGGTAATTTAATTTTATAATGTGAAACTTAAGCTTATGAAGTGATCAACATCTAATGTAAAATGCTCGTCAAAAAAGGCATAACCTAGTCCATGAAAATTGACTGTATACTGACGTCGTACTACTGTGTCTCGAGGCTTACTTACATTAAAGTAAAACAAACAAAACACAGAACAAAAAATCTTTTCCAATGCCAGCAAAAATGCATGTTCAATGCACAATTACTATTGAAAATTAATTATAAAAATACGTAAATGCCTTCTGTCAATTCAAATGACTTTTAATTAACGTGGGTTTCCATGCTAACGTCATTAACCAGAAAGTTCTAAATTCGAACTTATGAAAACAAAACATACAGGTTTTTAATCAATACAATGCCTTCTAATTAAGGTTGCTGCCAAGGCCAACATAACAACAGCAAACACAAGAACAGCCATTTAATTTCGGCTTCGTATTTAGAGCAAGGTCACTTGCCTCATAAAAATGAGTGGGACTTTGTCTCAATAACGATGCAGTTTTTGCCAATATTTGAGTATCCTGACCCAATTTAGCCCGAATAATTGGCCCATACGCGCCATGTCGACTCTCTGCTCGTGCTGCTTGAAAGAGTGTTTATATTAGAATAAATGACCTAATATTTTTCTGAGTGTATACTCACACATTAAGATAGAAAAAACAATTTCTGATTCAGAAAAATTTTTCTGAAACGGCGGCTATTCATCTGATTTTAATTTGTGAAACTTTGATTTCACAAATTGAATTTCACGTTGAAGACAATTTATTTTCATTGTTTCGCTCATGACTCAATCAAGGCTCATTATTTCACTCAATTGTTTTGGGCAAACAAATAATGTCTTTATATCGCTAGTACATTTTCTCAGTAACAACGGCTTTAACTTACTGGCAGAAAGGAGATATGGTGATTCGTTATAGAAATAATTTAATCTGTAAAATTATTTTGCATACAAATAAATAATATCAGTAAAAAACAGGTTACAGCTGAGGGAAAATCTCAAATGTTACGTGTAATCGCTTGAACTGATCATGCAAACTAAACCTTGGCAGTTAACACTATCAGGTAAACCTAATTACCAGTTCTCAGGTTAGGAAAAGTAGCGATGTCGACTATTTTAAGGTTTATGATATGTGTTTTACAATAAATAAATAAAACATTTAACCTGAAAATCTAGGTCTGAGAAGCCTTGCAAATCGCTATAGATTTAAAGTTATCTCTAGCGTTGTTGAAATATCCCCCTCCCCCAATCGACCGGAAAATTTATTAAATCAATAAAATTGCCATCTATTTTTCGTAATATTTATTAATGGAAAGAAAGTTTTGATTGCATATATAATATTTATAATGACACAACATGAAATCATAAATATTTATTAACGTCCTTATGATGTAAATAATGTCCTTTGATATCATTACATTCATTAGAGTATAGAAAATATAATAAAATTTAACTCATTGTATGATAAAGTTATATTACACTGAAAATTTACCTTGAAATCTGTAAAAAATAAATCCGTTTTCTTAAACTGCTTTCGTCAACAAAAGTTCCACCGAAGTTCTCATTGAATTCCACAATGCAATACGGATAAGTTCTTGGCTCAATCCAAAGGCTCGGCTCAATAGCGTCTGCAAACTTAGTTTCTTGTTAAATTGGCGTCTTCTGCTGAGAAGCGAGCCGAGCCTCGACACTCGCGGCAACTACACTAAAGTCGCCACACTTGCCGCGGCGACTTATGATTTTCTGGAGACCAAGCCGAGCCTCAACACTCGCGGCAACTACTCGGCAACTTACACTAAAGTCGCCACACTTGCCTCGGCGACTTGTGATTTTCTGGAGACCAAGCCGAGCCTCAACACTCCCGCCAACAACACTAAAGTCGCCACACTTGCTGCGGTGACTTATGATTTTCTGAAGACCAAGCCGAGCATCAACACTCCCGGCAACTACACTAAAGTCGCCACACTTGCCGCGGCGATTTATGATTTTCTGGAGACCAAGCCGAGCCTCAACACTCCCGCCAACAACACTAAAGTCGCCACACTTGCTGCGGCGACTTATGATTTTCTGGAGACCAAGCCGAGCCTCAACACTACCGGCAACTACACTAAAGTCGCCACACTTGCCGCGGCGATTTATGATTTTCTGGAGACCAAGCCGAGCCTCAACACTACCGGCAACTACACTAAAGTCGGCGGCGACTTATGATTTTCTGGAGACCAAGCCGAGCCTCAACACTACCGGCAACTACACTAAAGTCGCCACACTTGCCGCGGCGATTTATGATTTTCTGGAGACCAAGCCGAGCCTCAACACTACCGGCAACTACACTAAAGTCGCCGCCGTTGCTACGACAAATGATGACTTCTCACTGCACGCGATCATGCACAACATCGCTCTTTAAAACTTCACATACAATGATATGAATTAAGTATAATTTATTAGGTGCACACACGTATAATTTCGCGATTTTTATCTCCCAATAACCGAACTTTGAGAAATAAAATAAAGGAACATGTTCGGGAGTGGCGGGCTCATGACAAGTTTGGTATGGTAACTTTCACGTACCTTTCATAACAAGCGATTTATGTAATTATTACAATGTTAAAAAAAATTACAATGTTTACAAAATTATTACAATGTTCAAAATACTTTCAAAAAGTTTAGAGATCGTAAGTTCATCAGCCAATCATTGACGGCCTTTCAAGCAAAATCCACCAATCATAGACAATAAAATAGAGCGTAAGTACTTACGTTCACTTAGCGAGTTTTGAAAGTATGGCCCCAGAACATACAAGACAAGCGGCCTGTGAGACGCACCTCCACTTGTCATCTGCATGCCAATCATGGCTAGAGCCAATCAAGGCCATAGCCAATCATGGCCAGAGCCAATCAAGGCCAGAACCAATCAAGGCCAGAGCCAATCAAGGCAAGAGAAGATCAAGGCAAGAGCCAATCAAGGTAAGAGCCAATCATGGCCAGAGCCAATCAAGGCAATAGCTAATCAAGGCCAGAGCCAATCAAGGCAGGAGCCAGTCAAGTCCAGAGCCAATCAAGGCCAGAGCCAATCAAGGCCAGATCCAATCAAGTCCAGAGCCAATCAAGGCAGGAGCCAGTGAAGTCCAGAGCCAATCAAGGCCAGAGCCAATCAAGGCCAGATACAATCAAGGCCAGAGCCAATCAAGGCCAGAGCCAATCAAGGCCAGAGCCAATCAAGGCCAGAGCCAATCAAGGCCAGAGACAATCAAGGCCGGAGCAATCAAGGCCAAAGCCAATCAAGGCAAGAGCCAATCAAGGCCAGAGCCAATCAATGCTACAACCAATAAACGTCGTTGAGACGCCAATAAGCAAGTTCGAGTGACAGAAAATGAGAGAATTTCTCCTTTGCCATCAAACGCATCGGACTTTCCTGCCTAGAGCGTCACAATAGCGGTTCAGTTTATTTTATTGTGACGTTTACAGAACACCAGTCACATATGACACTTTCTGGAATCCAGTAGAACCCAAAAGTTATTGTAATCCAGAGGTGTCTAGAGGTTACTGTAATCAAGTGGAGTCTAGAGGATGCTGTAATCCAGTGGAGTCTATATGTTACTACTACAGCCTAGTAATCCCTTTCGTTATTTTTGTTCAGAGTAACCTCTCACGTTACTGTTTAAATTGCTTGGGACATTTTCTGGTTTGAAAAAATTGATTTATATGTTTTCAAAGCATGCAGCTACAAAAATTTGTATAAATAAGATTGGTTTTCAAGCATGAAGCTGCAAAATTGTGTATATAAAGATGATTATGATCAAAGTTTCTACTGGCTTTTCGCGTATCAATTGTTTTCCCGCCACAACATGTAATGTGGTTAATGAGGCACGCATAAGAATATAAATGCGTTCTCAAAAATTTACGCTTACAGGTAGAGAAAACAGATGTACATAATATGAAAATAGTATCAAAATTAAATTGATCCGAATAAATATTTAACTTTCATACATCATATTCTAGCAACTGATTATTAACGTTACATAAAAACATTGTGGATTTGGGTTTCACTCTGAGCGTTATTAGTGATGCAAGCTCCTATGGATGTATCATGACACGATGCTCATTTACATCGTGCTTCTTTTTAGCGCATTTTCTCATATATGGAAAAGGCTGTTGGTCCGTCTGTCTGTCCGTCTGTCCGTCCGTCTGTTGGTCCGTCTGTCTGTCCGTCTGTCTGTCCGTCTGTCTGTCCGTCTGTCTGTCCGTCTGTCTGTCCGTCTGTCTGTCCGTTTGTCCGTCCGTCTGTCCGTCTGTCCGCCCGTCCGTCCGTGACTTCACGTTTTCGTCAACTATAAAATGCGCTCTCTGTCACTCACTGCAGTGAGTACTGAGTTATATTTTTTTCTGTTTAAACCGCCATCTAGCAACACTAAGCGGCATCAGTGGTTATAGTTCTGAGTTGATTGGAGCGCTGAGCTTCGGGTTCGATCCCAGCTACTTGCTACATTCCTGGTCAACTCGGCGAGGTGACAGACGGTTAAAAAAACTGAGGCAGTGAGCTGCATGTTTGAGACCCGAAACAATCTGTGGAAATTCTGTGATGTTTAGAATCGGCGACAGGTCTAATGGCCTAATTAACGTATAACGTAACTTATACTATATATAGTATATTGCCCCTATACTATGCTATACTATACTATGCTATACTATACTATACTATACTATACTATACTATACTATACTATACTATACTATACTAT